>NW_024504786.1:8051066-8146249 GCF_017590055.1 Onychostruthus taczanowskii
GGGCCGGGGCGGCGGGTGAGTCCCGGGGGCCGGGCAGCGGCGACCCCGCTGGTACGCTGGAAACGAAACCGGGGCGGCCCGGCCGCTCCCCTTCGGCTCCTCCCGGGCCGCGCTTCCCGGCTGCCCCCGGCGGGAAGGGGCGGTCGGCGGCCGGCAGTGACACGTGGGCTGCGGGCAGCCGGGGCTCGGCTCGCTCTGCCCGCTGCCAGCGAGGCTGCGAAACTTGTCAGGTGCCGCTCGGCGTCTGCTCGTGGGGAAACGGCGCCCGGCCCGAGCGGGAGGCGGCTCTTTCGGGCGTCAAAGTTATTTCCGTGTGTCCGGTGCGTTTGATGCCCCCTTGGCCTAAGGTCTTGTGCGGTTTGACTTAGAGGGCTGGGGCTGGGCTTGACCGGAACGCGCCTAGCGTTTCCAGTATCCGTTTGAGACTTTAAATTCAGTTCGGTTTAGTAACGAGCGGTTTTGGAACGATTTTAGAGCAGTCAGTAGGTGTCTGCACAAGTTACGAGTTTTTAAACAGCTTTAGAAGAACAGTAGCTATTTTAAATTCTTATAAGTAATGGTGGAATGGTTTAAGAGTGTTGCTTAAAGATCTTTTTATATTAACGTGACCAGGTAGGTCAGCCTGCCTTTCCCCGCCCCCGAGCTGTGAGTGACACAAGTGTTAGTAATGTTGATAATACTCTGAAACGCTGCGAGTGCCTGAGCAAAGTGTGGAAATAGCAAAGAGGGGGAATGGAGATAACAGCTGAGATAATTGGAGCGCCATCAAAGCTGAGTTTACTGTAGGGTTGACATTGCTTCTATAAAAATGTTAGGTGGTTATGAAAAAAGCTTATGCAAATGTTAGTTCATGAATGAAGATGGCTGGTATTTCCGTGAAAGGTTCCCCGGGAAGCTTATCCATTTGGAGACCGGTATCTCAAACTTCCAGTTTCTGACTCGGGAAGGAAACAGGTGTAGAGCAGTGGTAGGAGCAAATAAAACTCCCAAATTCTTAAAGCAGCTTTTCCTCTCACACTCTTTCACATCATTTCAGGAGGAAAGTCCCTTTAAGAAGAACTTATTACAAGTTTTGTATTTGGAATAGAAAGGCTTCAGGTGATACTTCCTGACAGTGTTGGGGTTTTTTTACAGCTGTTTGTAGGGAAGTGCAGCAGCCCTCTGCATTTTATATTCATCTGGTTTATAGCCTTAATCCTATATGACACAGAAGTTTCCATTGCAGATATCATACGAGGACCTAAAGTGAAAATATGCAGGGAACAGATGGCATTTTAAAAAAACCACAAATCCTGGTTTTTCTGCAGTGTCTCAGAAATATGAGGAGCAGAATGCAGATGTGAAATACAACAAATCAAATGGAAGTGCATACTTTCTGAATGTTAGGAAAAGAAATCTTCACTTTGAGAATATTTACAGGGTATGGTCACCTTGTCTCACATATGTGACTGCTGCATGGTGTTACATGAATCTTGTCATTCCTGTTTTAAATTAGGAAATTAAGTCACTACAGGAAAAATAATACTCACTAGCATTTTCATTAAATGGAAACAGTATTTCAGGAGTTGTGGGATCCTTATTTTAATACAGAAAAATGCTGTGGTTAGATCTGTGAATTTCTTCAGGAGTGTGGGATGTCAGATAATGTAGTTCTTGCCCTTACAAAGTGAAGAAAAACTATTGGCTCAGGAGTTAAAGTTACCTTTTTCTCCCCCCAGTGTTACGAGTTGTTTGAAGTTAGTTGTGTAACTGCTGAATTGACTTAGCTGTGAAGTGTACTCCAGGGTGTGCTTTGTTTGTTTGTCTGTACGAAGAGATTTGGAAAAGGGCTGAGTCTGTTCAGTAGAGCTGAAGCTTTAAAGCACCTCTCTCCTGCAGAGTGCTGGCTGTGCTTGCATGGACACAGCTTTTCCTCACAGCTCCATAGAAACCAGGGGGTGACTGTTGCTCCAGCTTATCCAGGGCCAGCTCATACTTACTGGATTTTGCACTTGATGAGGTAGCGTGTGTACCAGGAAGTTTGTCTGGGATTTTTAAGTTTTGTGTTAATTTATTTGTAGAGGCAGGAGGGGTTTAGTTTTGGTTCTGCAAATTCAGCAATGTAAGTAGACATTTTACTGTCACTTACGTAGTGACCAGGATGCCAACTAAATCATGTGTGGCTTTTGTTTCAGCAAGAGGAATTAAAGTCCATGTTCTCTTTGCTCGTCAGATTTGATGAAAAGCAGTGAAGTTGGCAGAAATATGGTCCTGCTCAGAATACTTCATGAAAGCCAAGATGTTGTTTAATTTGTGTACTGTAACTTTATATGTTCCTGTGAAAATGTGCCAAACTTTAATGAGTTACTGTATGGTCAGAAGATAAATCTGTGGTTTTGGGAGTGGATTTGGGTAGAGATTGATAGTGACTAAGTGTCCACTGCCCTGTACATGTATGTGCAAACACTGGGCAGACCTAGAAGTTCTAGGTTAGACAGGGCTGTGAGCATGACAGTAAGCAGGGAGGGGAGCATTTTGGCTTAACTGATCATACATATTAGTGATCAGGCTCTATCACTCCAAACTGGAAATTCTTGACTGAAGTGTGCAGCTCCTTCTCTAGCTGGTTTTTGAAAGTCAGGAGAAGAATTTTCACACTTGATACTACTTAGACCTTTCTATTATTAAACAGCAATGAGTTTTGCAAAGTGTTGGTGTATGCAGTTCTATAATATGACTAATCTGAAATAGTTGCACTTCCAAGGTCTGGCTTAACAAAAATGCTTTGAACCAGTGCAGCCAAACATGACTGAGGTTTTCTGCAATAAATGATGCTCAGAAAGAAATATTTTTACAGCATGTGACCTTGTGCCTCAGGGACTTTTGTACATTAGGGAGTTCGCCAGGGGCAACTGAAGTTCTAGGATTTACAGATATTCTAGCAAAAATACCAGTGTTGATTTGTTTTCTGCTTGAATCTTGTGATCATTTCCAGTTCAGTGTTTTGCATAGTTTTATCCTCCACACTGGAAGGAGGATCACAGCTCTGTGGTGTGATGTTAGTGGCACTTGATAAGAAAGTATGCGTATAATGTTGTCTAAATGTCCTTGGTTTTAAGAATCCCTTTTTTCAATACAGAAAGAAATTAGACATTTTAATTAAAGTTTTATTTTTGGTGTCTCTTCTAGATTCTGAATATCTGTGTAACCCCCTCCCCATAGCATATTTGCAACATACAGAGTATGTGGCAATGAGTGACACTCTATTGGAATTTTGTCATCTTCAGTTTGTGATGAACAATTAACTTGTAAATGAAGGACTGAGTCTGCCAGGGAGGTACATGGTATTATTCTGGGCACAGAAATTATTGGTATTCACAAAGTTGCTGGTGAAGGTGTATGGTTAAGATTACAACAGGTCTCCAGCCTTTCAGCAGAGAGGAGGAGTGTTTTGCCATTGTGTTACAATGCGTCATCCATCATCAAGGGATTAATCAGGACTCACGTGAGATGATCTGAAAAGACCTTTGATGTTAATCTTAAAAAAAACTCAGCAAGGATCTCTCATCCTGAAAATATTGAATGTGTTATGATCTTGACTGTTAGTTTGGGGAAACTGCCTTTCTTCTACTTTGAACTCCTGTTTAAAGTAGAGAAATGGGTTAATGATAACTTCAATGTCTTCAGGTTGACTGGGTCTTCTGGAATGTATCCTCTGGTGTTTAGGGAGCTGAGAGCCTGTGGGGGTGGGAAAAGTTCCAGAATGCTGAAAAGCTGAGGAGCATTTTCCCTCACAACATCGAGAAAAAAGGCAAGACTTGGGTATGTCCGAGGGAAGAGCATTCACATCAGGGAGTCTGTCCTGTATCATGTACTTTATGGTGGTTTCACTTCCCTGTATTGCAGTAATGTTCTTACTGAACACACAGATAATGTGATCCTAACAAATTCAATAAATGGTCTGAAAACAATAGCTTTGGATTCAGCCATTTTGGTGTAGATGGGTTCAAATTACTGTGTTTTGGTGTATTGCCTACACAGACAAGTAGCAGCTGGTAGGGAAGCAGTTCTGTGGGGGAGTATCCTGGGGGTTGTAATGGTTCCTAAATTATCATGACTCAGCAGCATCACTGTCATGAAAATTCATTTGTCATACTGGAACATACAGAAGCATTTTAAATAAGGCAATGAAGCAGTTTCTCCATTCTGCTGAGGAGTGGTAGGTCTTCAGCAGGAGCTATCTTGTTCAGTTTGGGATAATGTGATATTTGGGAAAGTTATGGATGTGTAACAAGATCTGTAAAGAAAATAATGAAGTCTGAAAGAGAGAAACCGTAATTAAAGACTGGGGGAGAATGGATTGGTTAGCCCTCCAATGGTTTTATACATCATGTTTCATCAGATATAAGCAGGTGATATATAAAGCAGCTTAAAAAAGTTACCTGCAGGTATAACTGGGAGGCAGCTCTGACATCCTGTCACTGCCTGTGAGCTGTCACTCTTGGTAGGTGGGTCACGTCAGTTTTCATCGTTGATGCTTTGAACTTGAAAGCTTGATCTTTGCCAGTAAAATTTGACTGGTTGAGGGTGGATTGTTTGTTTGGTTGTTTGATTTTTTTTTTTTTTTTTTTTGGTAAAAAAACATGGCTATATTTGATCCCAGAATATGGTAGTAGATCCTTTTTCTGCTGCCAGACAGATACAGGGTGGTCTGTGGGACTTCCCCCCAAAACAACACTTGCTAAAGTTGCCTTTCAGTCAGGGAATACTGAAGTTTTGGTCTGAATAAAATATTTCTTAAAAGGTATCTGCAAGGAGAGTTTAGTCAGTTTTCCACATCCACCATGAATAAAACAAGCAGTTATGAGTTGAAATTGTAGCAGAATATATTCAGGTGAGGCATTAGATGAAGGGACAGGCTTTCAAGCCATAGGAATAACCAAAACAGATTGTAGGGATACACTGGAGAATGCTGGTGTGCTAATCTGGTTTCATTTACAGCTTCTGAAAAAATACTCCAGTGGGGGTACATATAGCTGCGTAATGAATTCCAGTCTGCTGATAACAAACTTGTTTCTCTGATACTTCATGAGACATTTTAGGATTAATTTTTTGACCTCTGCAGGCTGAAGATCACTGCACAAATTGGTGAAGCAGGGGGCATTGCTTAGTTGACTTTCAAAGATATCTGATGAACGAGGATAGAGCTAAATTATTTTAAATCTCTGGAAAAGGTCCTTAACCATGCAATATATGAAGATTTCCTGCCCCCCCCCCCCCCCCCCCCAGATGTTTTGCTTGTATTCCCTAATTTGTTGTAGCATACTAGGATAGAAGAATTACATACCCTGCTTAGATTACCTGGAGATCAGCACAATAATTCTCTTCAAGATCTAAAGACAAAGCCCAAACCAGCTGGGCAACATTTTGTCCATAACTCCTTGCTTTATTTTTAATTGAGTTTCATGGACTGGATCATAGAGAGAACTCCAGGAAAACACTGTGAACATGCAAAGAGGATATATGGCCCAGCTGCAGCAAATCATTAGATCACAGGACTAGAGATCACTTTTTCCCCTTTTTTTTTTTTTAAAGCCAAGACCGAACTAGTGGAACATATATTATTTTTGCAATTTTTTTTAATGTATGTGAGTTGTTTTAAACTTAGTTGTGTTCCGTGACTTTTCTGCATTGATGTTTGTTAACACTTTCTCAGTCAGAGAAAGTGCTGAAAATGTTAGACCAGTGAATTAAATCCATTGGAGACAATGTAAACTTAACAAACTGTAATGCAGGTGTTGTACACATGCTGAAAAGTGCTGAGTGCACGTCTTTGTCATGTCCTAGTTACAGACAAATAAATGTGGAGTTTGATCGTATTGTCCTGGTCTTGATGTACAAAGGTTTGGAAATAATCCAGATGCAGGGAGGGGCAGAGGTATGAGCTGTCCCTCGGCCTTGGCAGGTTGTCTTTAGGGGAAGCACCTCTAACTGGAATGCACCTCCCTTCCCAGTTTGTAGTACCGGTCTTGTAGGACCCAGGCAATGGTACTGAGGGGAAGGATTAGTCCAGAACTGCTTAGGAGAATAGTCTCTTATTTCTGAATGTCCTCTGTTTTGTTGACTTCCAATTCTTCTTCCTCTTTGCAAATGACATGCCTCCTACTTGCTTATCCTTCATCTGGAATGCAGATCTGTACTTCCCTCTACTTGATTTGTAGTCTCTCTTGCCTTGACACAAATATTTGATAAATAGTCTCGTTGCGTTTGAGGCTCTTTTCCAAAGGAAATGTGTTTTTCTCCACTCCAAACAGAATATGTTTAAATGTAAATGTGCTATAGTAGCAATAATAACCCTGGTAACATACTGGTTTATAAAATACCCTTAGTGGGAAATACCCATCCCATTTTTTTTAAGGAGAACTACTTACTTAACTTCTGCTTAGGCTCCATCCACATTTCTGGAGGACAGGTAGGCAGGATGTATGTAGCATACAGTGGGGATAAGCCAGTAATTACATATTTGCAATTCTTTCCTGATGATGGAGACATTATCCTGGTGTGTGCTGCTGTGCAGTAGAAGTGACTTTGTTCCTTAAGGCTTTGGCCAGACTGCACAGATGGGCTCTTCATTGCCCTTTTACTCATTCTCTCATGAGGGTTTGGGAACAAGAGTGGTACCTTAAAGGCATCCATGACAAGGTGCTGTGCTGTGCAAGCCTCTGGGCAGAACAGAGCCTTATCTTGGCTTACTTGCAAAATGTCTGTAGATCAAAGTACAGTAAAATAGGTGTTTGATTTTGTTCCTTAAAGAGCTAAAAAGACCTTTGGATTTGATTAAAATAGTAGAATACATTATCCAGATTTTGAACACATTATTTCATAAATTGCTAAAGCTGTTTGAAAATTCAGAGCATTGTTCACATTTAAAGCCTAATACTATTTCAAATGTGTTTATTTGGTTTGTATCAGTAGTGTCAATAGATGCACTTGTTTAAGAGAGGTGTACAGTCCCTGAAACCCTACTCCCTGCAGCAGGGTAGAGCAGTAAACAGGTTTTAATATTTCAGGTAAATACCACAGTTGTCTAACACAAACAGTACTAATGACAGTTAAAGGGGCACTGGAGGGAAGTGGAATCTTCACAGGCACAGGAGAGTGGCATAAGGGGATAACAGCATTGCCAGTGACTGCACAGTATGAAACACCCAGCAATAATTGGTGGTAGGCATAATATCTAGAAAGTCTGTGCTCTCCTATTTTGTGCTTATGAGAAGTTGAGCCTTTTAGATTTTACATGTTTTAAATGGCTTTATCTTGGTTTTCTTGCTGCTTTGAGGAATGAAGTCATGAAAACCCCTTGGAAGGGTTCATTTTTGATGTATCACACTTGCTGGCTGAGGGCCAGAGACTTATCGTCTTACGCAGGCTTCTGTACAGGTTCCCCAGATGCTGCCTTTTCCAAAATGTGCTTTGGGCTTTTGAGTTAAGTACAACTTGCTTCTTGTATGGTAACCTTGCTTGCAGAAACTTGGATCAACAGAAGCTTGAAGGTCAGGTATCATTCAATCTCTAACATTTCTAAAGGTGATATTTTTGTCAGCGGTGTTTTCTTGTTCGATAAAGAATCTTTTTTACAGTCCTAGAAGTCACTTTTCTCTGTTACTTGGCTGTTACTCTTGTATGCCCTTGTATCTTTAATTGCTGTCAGAAAGGAAAAAAATTGTCTCCTTACTCCCTGCACTTGAAATCTCAGTATGTATTCACAAGACCAGAGTGCTAAGGCTTTGTTCAGTATGTGGTTTTGTGGGAGTATGTGTTTGTCCAGAAGTTTTGAAGGAGGTAAGACTGGGTCAGCATGACCTTGGAGAAGTGGAAAGTAAGTATGTGAAGGGACAGGTTGTTTGTGAAGCAGAGCTGTGTGAGATAGCAGTTGAAGGACTGTCAGTAGAGAAAAGGGGATTGGGACATAGATGTATGGACCTTTCTTAACCGATTTTCAGTCTATTTAAGTTTGTCATCTGGTTTGTATAAATGGTCAGGTATGTAACCATTGGTATGATTTTCCCCCACCCCTAGCCTGTTACTGTGGAAGAACTTTTGTATGGCCAAGCTTCTGGCATGTTTTCGTCTTGGAATACAGATTTATATAGCAGTGTTCTGTCTAGAATGCAAAACAGTTTTGATGACTCTGCAAGATAGATTCATTTGCTTTAAACTTGAAAAATAAGGTGTTAATCTCTCAGTAATAGCTGCTTTTCACTAAAACATTTAATATCTGTATCTGGGAAGACTTTAGTTTAGTACATGATTAACATTTTAATCCATCATTTAGTGTTCTAAAACGGGCTCATATTTCTGTAATTCTAGAAACCCTGTTATGAGTGATGCTCTGGGTTTTTAGAGACTAGATTTTTTTCAGCAGCCAGATACCATTTAAACAATGTTTTTTGCAGTATTTTTAATTAATAGGGCTGTCTTTTATATTTGTGCAGTCATTTTGGAGGGCTGACTGTGGGATATAGTGGGAAAAAACGAGTGGTGATGGTGTATGTGGGATTTAGTTCTTCTGGTTCCTGTGCCTCAGGTGTGTGAGCTGTGCCAGTTTATGTGCCATTCCAGAACATCTGCCTTTGTCCTCTCCAAAGGGAGCTGGGTTTCAGTCGTGCAGGCACGGTGAAGGTGTGTCTAGACAATTGTATTCATGGAAGTGAAAGCAAAAGGAAAGTAAGGGTTTTTTGTAGATACTTTGTGTAGGTAAACTGGAAATGAATGATCTCAACTTGTGAAGTTGTGGCTCACCAGTTGTTAGAACAAGTGGATGAGTTATGCTGCACTTGTCTTTACAGTGAGGCCTAATAACGCATGCAAAGTTGAAGCACAGTTTGTAATTATGTTATAAATGGAATTTGCTGGCACAGATTGCCCAGAGAAGTTGTGGATGCCTGGAAGTGAGCAACCTGCTCAAGTGGAAGGTGTCTCTGCCTGTGGCAGGGGGGCTGTAACTAGATGCTCTTTAAGTCTGTGTGCCCAAATATGATTATCTTAATGAAATGTTTATGTAAGACCAAGCTGTGTTCTGTTTGGGTTTTTTTCAGGGTAGTGAAATTTCATGTGAGGCTTTTTGATATCCTTAAGGAAATCAGTAGCATACTTTTGATTCTTCTGGAGTTGGACCCCAGGCTGTGGCTCCCTATTTCTGTAAATGTGTTGGGTGAATTGGAGGTTATTAGAAAGAGCTATTTTAGTGAATACATACTGTAGTAATTCCTTATCATAAAGTAACATACACCTATTCAATGACACTACTCTGAAAAGTAGCTAAGTGGAAAGTGGTCTGTTTTGAATATTTAGGCATATCTGCTTGATTAAATAACTTTAAAAGAGCTTCACAGAAAGAAAACTGATGAGAGAAGTAAATTCTGTTCTGCCTTCTGCATCCATTAAATTGTTCACTAATGCTTGTGAATGCTTTTGCAAGCCAGCTGACATCTGATCTTTAGGAATATTACTGAAATCGCCATTGACTTGGCTGGTTAGAAAAACAAATCTTTACTTCTTTAAAGTAAACATGTTTTATTTAGAGTAATAGATAGAAATGCAGTGAACTGAAATTGTGGCAGGGATAGACAGGTGTTGTCCTTATGACCTTTTACAGCTGCTGTTAACTGGACTGATAAATGTGTAATGAAGGGTAAAAGTTTACTTTTATGCTGGTTTTCTGCTAAAGGCTCTACATCTTTGATTTGCTGTTGCAGGAAAGGAGAAGCTGAATTAGAGACTGCAGTTAATTGGATTTTTGGTAGACGGCAGCACTGAAGGGAGCTGGGGGTGTTTGCAGGGTACCGTGAAGCAGAAAAAGCACCCAGTAAAATGTGTCCATTTCAGAAATGTGCACTGCAGTACGTAATGTGGATGAAGGTTGGAAGCCCTAGTTCCAGGTATTCCCAGAGAGGGGCTGGAACAGCACGTGAGGCACAGCAGGCAGCCTGGAACTCAGGGGAGACTGCTTCCCCTTGTGTTTTTACAGCCTTGTAGGCCAAGGCAGGAGATGGAAGTAATAGGAAAAATGCACCACTGCTAAGGCTCATCTGTTCTGTTTCTTAGGATTTCTGAAGTATCTTGGTCTGTTTCCAGTGAAAAATTTCATACCTCAGTGGCTCTGATTTTATGTAGCTCATCTCTCCAGGCTCGTGTTCTGGTCAGTGTAGGTCTTTACATATTGAGCACCTCCTTGGTTCCCACTGCCAGGTATATCTGAAAAGCTCAGCTTGAGATTCAGAGCTTTAGAAACTCTGGTTTAGAGATGAAGTCTGATCAAGTCTGTGTTAGGAGCAGAAATGAAAGTAAGCAGAAGGCTGAAAACAACCAGGCAACTCCATTCAACTGAGGTACAGCAAGAACTTTATGGAAAGGATATTGAAGAATGGGGGTGATAATGGGGGTTTGTCTCTGACTGCACGTTTCTTACTGTGGGCTGTGTCTCTTTAAATTCCATGTGCTTGTATGTTCCTTCTGTTTTCATGCCAGTTTTTAATATTTGTTTAGACAGATACACTATAAAATCTGGTATATAAAAGAACACCTGACAATTGTGTTTGACTCAGTGATAAATACCACTTTTACTTGCATGTAAAATGACACAGTGATATTTAGTTGTGAAACTTAGGCACTTAACAAGGGAAAAATACTTTTGGAACAACAAAAACGTAAGAAAATAGGTTGCTATGAATTAGCAGTTAAGACATTTTTAATGTTACATGTAAAAAGTGATAATATAAATTGTTAACAGTTCTAATAAACCTCTAAAAATAAGTGGAACCCAGGTGCTAATAAAGAGTTTAATTCTTTTTCCTACTTAGGTAACTTACCAAAGATTTACCCATTTTGATGAGTGAAATAATATTTTGGGATAGTTGACAGGTAACTTTTTTTTCCTACACCAAAGCTCATTAATGCAGATTTTATTGTTGTGAAAGGAGGTATGCCTTTAGAGAACATTTCATTTAGTGATATTACTATTATTTTCTCTTTTTCTGATTCACATTACCAGAAATAATTCACATTTTACTTCATTTAAAAGGAAAGTGATAATCAATTAGATTTGCATTGGCAAGCACTTTTGATTGCTTTTTTCTGGAATTGGGAGTGTCTACTGATGATCTTTGTCCTTACGTTCTCATAGGGAAGCAGAGATCAGTTTGATTGAACTGTAAATGCAATAATAGAAGAACTGAGGAGTTGTCAAAGGTCATTTCAGTTCTGTGTAGTAATAGGGGAAAAATAAGTACATTAGATATTAGGAATGCACAGTTTTGCCACTGTATAAATGGGCCATGCTCCCAAATCTTCAACATTTGATGCTGTTTTGGTGACAGCATACCTGAAGAATAGGGTAAAGGCTAATAAGGAGGATTAGAGGTATTCAGAAGGCTTCCATGGATACTCTTGGTTTGGAAGAGGCATGACTTGATGAGTCTGTGTATCTTGGCTAAATCCTGAGTATCATGAAAAACTGAATAGAATGTGGTTGGGCACTGTGGTAGCACAAGAAAATACCCAGTTGAATTGAGGCTGGCATTTTTTAATAGCTCCAAGTTGACTTCTACATAAAGCACAAATAAACTGTGCCCACTCTCATTTGGAAGGCAAAAATGTATAAATGTGTCTGAAAACAAAGCAACTGAATGGATTTGCATAAAACTCTGACTGGTATTAAATTGTAATACAAACTCTGGCTTAAAAGTCTGAAAAAGTATACTGGATGTCCTGATGCTATTTGTTCTTGGTCTTGTACTTTTTTTCTCATGAATTTATTGGTTGCTGTCAGAGAGGGTAATGGAAGGACTTTATGTCTTTCATGTTAGGATTTTGTGATGCTGTTGTCAGTAGAGTGGTAGGTTATGGAAGTGTCTCAGGTAGGTTGCAGATGTTCTGTTGGACAGGATTCAGAGTGTGTGTGAGAAGGGGGCACGTGGGCTGATCCTGGAGACCGAAGGGTTTCAGTGCTGCTATAATTTACAGCACTTCATCTAACAAGGTTTTTGCTTTAGCAGAAAGTATTGCATTTCAGTGTGGCATCTGTTGTTCTCTTTGTGCTGGGACATGCCTAGGAAGGCGATGACTGAAGAGTTGTGTATGTCCCTGCTGAATTTTGGAGATGGGTCTAGGTGTTGTCCTAGGCTGTCTACTTGCCTGTTAGGCACTGCTTAAGGAACTGCCCTGGTCACTCATACTAACAGTGATATCAGAATATCAGCTTAGGAGACCCAAACCTCTGCAAGATCATCTATAAATTGGTGCTTGTAGTTTTAGAAAATGTTTCACCTTCGCTTTGATTGTGGTGAAATTTAAAGGGAAGACTCACAGCAACACAAACTGTTGATATGCTTTTCCCTGGCCTTTTCCAAAGGTACTGGGAACCTTTTTGGTAAATGGAACCTGGGTATTGTACTTCTGTGGTGTTTTTATTTTTATTTTGTGCTCAGACATTGTTCTTACTTCAAAACTGCAGCTCTGTGGTGTTCATTTATTTAGATACCTTAAATCCAGAGAACAGTTCTCTGTGGGCTTTCTTTAGGTCCATTTTTCACATTCCTGTGAACCATTCTCAAGGTTCATTAAATCAACTTCTTAAATTTTTTAACTTCTATCAATAGCTTGACGTAGCTTAATTGCTATACAGTTTGTTCTGAAAAGCATATTTATTCAGAAGGTAATGAACCTTGTTTAAATATAGTCAACTGCATTGACTTTGTCCCTGTTTTATCTTCTACTTGCTGCTCAAACGTTTGGTAGTAGACTTAGAAGGTCACATCTGAAGGAGTTCTGTACCTGTACAGAGTTCAGCAGGTTGGAAAGTCTGTTCTGCCTGCAGCAGATGTTCCACTATGTCCATTATGCACACTTTAATATAAATATAAAATATAAAACCACATTTCTACAGGTTAGAACTTCATTTGTTTGCAGCGTGTGACGCTCAAGAGATTGTAGGACAGGGTGGGGTGCTCAGAAAGTTCCCAGGTCAATACCGTGTGTGGCCATGAGCACTGTGCTTTTTCCTCATCTTGGCTGGTGGTTTACATGCGTTGTGAGGGTGCTTGTTCTTACTTTGTCTGCAGAAATGTGATTGTGACTCAGAGCTTAGGTGCAGAAGTGTTTCCATCTTTCCAAACTCCTCTATACAACAGTAACATCTAGTCCCAGAAAGGGAAAAAAAAAATTAAGGGGTTTATTAAAGGGGTGACCCAGAGGATATAAGGTGGTGATTATTTTACTGTCCCCCAGGGTGTGTTTATTTTGAGCATTGATCAAAATCACCTTTAAAACTTATTTTAAAAGTAAAGAATGACATAACATACACAGTGCAGAACAAAACTGATCAAAGAATGGAACCCTATCCAAACAAAGAAAACAAACTTGGATAAGTCAAATATAAAAGCATAATAAGGCACACCTAAAGGCATCCTCTGAAACAGCTGGTGGCATCAAAACAGTAATAAAACTTGTCAGTTGTTTCAGGATCACTAAACTATCTATTTGCTTCTGGTTAGGTTCAAGAAAAAAGAGGTCACAGCAGAGTAACTCAGGTTTTGGTGTTGATGGTGGTATTTTCCATGGAGAAGTTAATGCAATACCATTTGTTACTGTTATCATCCTCTTGAGAGAGGACTCTGGCTGTACTGGAGCAGGTTAGGAATGATGTGGACATGTAGAGATGAGGCATTTGAAATGGTCAGGTCTACCTGCAGTCTCATTATGTGAGCAGCAGGTTTTAAAATTGGTATGAAGCGTGGAATCGCTTTCATCAGCTGCATGCAGTTTCTCCAGTCTTCCCTTTATTCTGGTTGGTTTTGTTGCCCTTTTGTGGACTAAATCTGGGAAGTGATCATTTAAAAGTAAAAATGCCCTTTCCAGGGACTCTTTTTTAATTAGATTATTTCAGGTTTTGTTTTGATTGGAGATCAAATAGCTTTTGGCACTCGCACTGTAGTTGCTCAATTTCCCTTTCTGTTCTTCTCTTTAGTCATACTTTGTCATGTTTATGCCACTTGTATTGATGGAGTTGTGTTTGGTTTTTTACAGTGACGACAGTTCCTGTCTCACCTCTTTGATGGAAGAGGACTATGACCCAGAAGTGAACTCTTCACTGTAGAACAAGAAGCTCTTGTGGATTAATTGTGTCCCTTTAAAAGCAGCACCTAGTCTACAAAAAATAGAGTAGAAGAGATTATTTTTGGACCTGGCTTTTTTTTTTGTTCATGTGACCTATGTTTCAGCATGTAAATGGTGAAAAACAGGGAGAACATTTGTGCCTGCTTCTGAGCTTTATATCAAGTAGTGCTTAGCTCTGTGGAGCATTAGCCAAGTTACGTGAAGACTAGAGTATATCCTAGCATTCATTTTTTAAAATATTTTACCTTTTTTTAGCAGATGTATGTGATAAAAATGAAATTTATATTTTAAGAGCACTTGGGCAGATGCATCTTGTTTAGATCTCAGCATTTAGGGCAAACGTTTTTAGGTAACATCTTCTTTCCAGAGTGTTTAGGTTGATCTGCTGCAGATCATGAACTGTCCAGCAGCCTTGAGTGTATCTGTTCAGTATTAACCATGATGTTGCTCTGAATGTTGTCATGCAGACTTGACAAACCTTTTTGTAATGTAAAGGCTGATTTCTGTACTACCACGACCAGAGGAAATTTAATGAGGTGAACGTGGGCGTGGCTTTTTTAAATATAAATTACCTTCTTAGGTATCTTTTTTTTGTAGTGAGAGTGCAAAGAGAGGGTAAAATGAGCAGCTGAGGGGGTGAAGGGCGCAGTTGGCACGAAGTGCGGCCTCTCGTGCTCTGCTTCGAGACGCACTATTGCCTCAAGGCTGGCCTTCCAGAATTCTGGAGAAGGAAGGAACCCAGAGGTCACTGAAGCACACAAACTGAGGACGTTGGACTGCCGAGGCCAAACTCAGGGTAAGTGATCATATGTATTTACTACTTTGCTTATACTGTGTTGATTTTTTTTTTCTGGATAAATTAAAGTTGAAAAATAAAGCAAAATGGTAAATTGGAGAACCTTCCACCAAAAAAGAAGTGGAATTCAGTTATACGGAGCAATAGTGAAATGTTCATCATTTTTAGCAGTAAAAATTGTTATAATATGTTGGAAAGAACATGGGGGGCAGGAGCTGGCGTATGGTTGTCTTTTTCTGATCTGCTTTGAATATCTCTTAGCATCACCAGTTGGTCATATTTGATTTACAGCATGGAATAAAATATGCAGCGATCACCCCTTTGCAGACTATGAGACAATAGCAGTGGACGATTGTACCCCAAATTCTGTCATGTCTTGATTTTTACATCTGCTTTGTGTGGCTTTTCTATGCCACTGGTTCTGTTTCTTCCCCCTCCACCCCCATTCTGTCATGAACCTCATGGGTGTGTTAATTGTAAACAGGAAGTAACTGGGACTGTTGAAGTTCTTACCTGTTTCAGTTAGAGGAACAAAGTCAGCAGGAGAAGAAAAATGCTCAAGTTTAATACAAAAAACTTCAGCATTTTACCCCTCCTATTTATATGGGCCAAACTTTGAGAGATAAATTGTATTATTATTTCAGTTTGACTAAGATGACAGGGAATGCTCTTCTCATTTACAGAGCCTGGCCATGAGGTTTGATGCCTCATTTTATTGAAGGGAGACACTGGACCTAAATGGCGCAGCATGACTTTGTTCCTGCCTGGCTTAACTTCTCAACACCACAGTCAACCAAGGTAACAGTAAGACAGATGAGCTCCTTTCACAGCTCTGACCACAGCTAAGATCAGTGTGTTGGTTTCCATGATTCTGTGTGAGACAGGTGGATTTGTGAGCTGTTCTGATCAGATCTGGGCTCATTGATGTTGCTAGCTAATCAATGCAGTTATGGATGCTGTATTGAAAACTCATACAGAAATGTGGGGCTTGGTGGTTTTTTCAGTTAGCCAAATGTTACTGCTGGGCTGACAGGCTCCTGGAGAATCCAAATGAGTGCTTCATTACATGACTTATTCCTTTCTGCAGTCCCCTGCAGCCACCTTTGAGAAACATGGAGAGCATCTTCCACGGGGAGAGGGCCGCTTTGGCGTGAGCCGCAGGAGACACAACTCTTCCGATGGATTTTTCAATAATGGGCCCCTCCGAACTGCGGGAGGTGAGTAAGAAGGATCAGAATACAGCCTGAGAGCAAACATTTTGAAATATTCTACAGAATGAGGACTTCAGCAGAATAGAAACATTTTCCCAAACTGTACCTTTTCAAAGCATCCTATGAGGAAGTTGTGCTATTCTCTTCTCTGCTGTGTGCTCAGGACTTAGGAGGTTTTCATAGTAGCTGTATGTGCATTGTGTAGCTTGATTTGTTTTCTGATATAATCACACAGTACTTAATAAGTTCAGCTCAGCAATTCCTTAGTGAGCACTGGCTGAACAACAAGAGAAACAACCTGATATTTCCAGTATTCTGCATACTGTTTTGATTTTTTAATTTGCATCCTTATCTCCTTTTGTTTAGACTGCTGGCATCAGCCGTCCCTTCTCCGCCATGATTCTGTAGATTCTGGTGTTTCTAAAGGAGCTCATGTTGGGCTTTCTGGCAGTCAGCCTGGCTGGCATGGTCCCTCACGGGGCCACGATGGTGTGAGCCAGCGTGGAGGAGGAGGAACTGGAGTTCATCGCCACTGGAATGGCAACTTCCATTCTCGGAAAAGTTCCGCCTTTCAAGAGAAGCTGCCTGTTGAATCCAGGGAAGAGAAGAAGGAAGATAAAGAGCATTTGCAGTTTGAGGAGGAAGATTTTGTAAGTGTGTAGCTTCTCACTAGAAGTGGAAGGTGTAAGAAATGGCTTTTCAGATCTTGTTTGCATTAGCATTGATAGGTGGTGAGGATCTAGAATTGCATTCCATTCCATGTTTGAGACACAACAAATTTAAGAAAATTGTTCCGGCACAGATAGGATGCTGATTGGTACCCAGAGCCCTCAGGACTTGAAGACCTGTTGGATTAGGGGGTTTGGCTCATATGTTTTGCCAAATGGTTATTGTGAACTGAAGGCATTGTAACATTCAAGCCAGATCTTCAGTGAAACCTGTAAGTTGACAGAGGAAGAGTAGTTGTGTTGAGTTCGTGGCTTTGCTTACAAAGCCTTTTTTTTGCTGCTAGAAATACATCTGTTCAGTTTATCTTCAGTCTGCCTGTTTCAGTCTTCCTGTCTCCTTCACTCTGATACGTGTTGGTGTTTGTGATAACCTTCCCAAGCTTGTTCATGACATGCTCAGACTTTAGCCGCCATCTGCCTTGAATCTTCTGGAACAGTGTTATCAGAGATGTTTTCCTCTCTCTCTGTTAATCTGTGGATCAGAGTTTCTTGAGCCATTTCTTCCATCAACATCTCCAGTTGACCAACTTTCTTCTTATTCAGCATTTTGATTCATGTGGTATTATCAGTGTGATAGTCTCTTACATCCTGGCTCTATTTTTACTGGAATATCTTTAGTTTTTCAAACTTTATCAAACAGTTCTTTAACTTACAGTTTTCATCTTACCATGTGCCTTCCTTAATGCTAATGCTTTGAGAGATGTGTACTTTTTCTGCTTTCTCTTTTCAGTTTAATTCTATTTCTCCTGACCCCTTAAGACCATGTGTTATTCTTTCTGCATCTATTTCTTGCTGTCCCTAGGCTCTTCTTGACCACTGTAATGACAGTATCCTCTGTAAGGTTCTGGTAACTGTGTCCCTTCCCCTAATGCAGTTCCTCTGTCTTCATCTTCAGTGCTAAAGCCTTTGCTGCCTCCTGTAATGAGAGGTTCTGGTACACTTGTATGTATCATCTTGAGGTTTTTGCTGTCTTGTTCAGCATTCGTCTCTGGAAGGCTGTTCACAGCTGAAATTGTTGTGGCACTTTGATGGCTTCTGCTCAGGCATTTACGAGTCAGAGTGAAATACTTGAATACCCACAGCTGCTTCAGGCCAAAATCTAGAGCCTACACTTAAATTGCCACAGGAGGTAGTTTGATTTAAGCTGCTGGGGTTTGAAGAGTGTTATATTATCAAGACCACGTGTTTTTCTTTCTGCATCTATTTCTTGCTGTCCCTAGGCTCTTCTTGACCAGTGTAATGACAGTATCCTCTGTAAGGTTCTGGTAACTGTGTCCCTTCCCCTAATGCAGTTCCTCTGTCTTCATCTTCAGTGCTAAAGCCTTTGCTGCCTCCTGTAATGAGAGGTTCTGGTACACTTGTATGTATCATCTTGAGGTTTTTGCTGTCTTGTTCAGCATTCGTCTCTGGAAGGCTGTTCACAGCTGAAATTGTTGTGGCACTTTGATGGCTTCTGCTCAGCCATTTACGAGTCAGAGTGAAATACTTGAATACCCACAGCTGCTTCAGGCCAAAATCTAGAGCCTACACTTAAATTGCCACAGGAGGTAGTTTGATTTAAGCTGCTGGGGTTTTTTTCAGTGAAGGGCCTGGGAAGTGATTGCATGCTCTTGTTCAGCTGCTGCTGCTTGGAGCAAGAGCCTGCATCACAGAGTGATTAACAGCTGGAGAGTGGGAATAAAGCTTGTGTGTGGATTTCTACTAGCTGATTTCTCCAGAATATTGCAATTCAGGCTTTCTATAAGCCTGTTTTTTTGACTGTCAGAAGTCTGTTGAAATCTAGAAATATTGCAATGATTGCAACTGGGCAAACTCTTGTTGTCTGTCTTGGTCTAAATCTTTCTTCCACGTACTTCATTCTCCTCTTCAGTGCCTTGATGAGTGCCTTCCCCAACTACATGGCTGTTTCTTCTCTAATTACTTCCCTCATTTTTAAGATGATAATACCACACGCTGGCTAGCAGCAAGCCTTGTTTAGTAGCTCCTGTACTGTCTCTGCCATAGTGGTGAAACTGATGTATGCTGTGGTTAAGTGTGTAGCTGTTAGGCCTGCGTGGCCTACAGCACTTTTCCTGAGAGGTCTGCAAAGCAGGCTGCTTGTAAGTGTGAGCACCCCTGCTGTACAACTGACCTGTAGCTAAAAATTGAAGCACTTAAACCGAGGACTTTCTGGAGACTGAGGCAGGAATTTAGGCTATGGTGTGACATTTTTTCCTTACTCTTATAGAACAGAACTACCTACTATTTCAGATGCTCACTATTAGAGAGTTATGCTGTCACCATAGTAACTGACACATGCAGAATTCATTAAAAAGAGGAAAAAGATGGCTGTATTTTGAACTGAGGTTATTTGGGACAGGGGAAGAGGAATAGCTAATCAAGAACAGTTGTCATTGAGTGCATAGATTTTCTTCACTCTGCTTTGAGCTTGGACATGTCTGTAGTTGTTCCACCAAGTTGAATTCTGAAACTGAATCTCATGTAAGTGCGCAGAGAGCACTGAGTCTGCATGCACTCTTGTCCTGAAAAGTGGCCTCTGAGGTTTGATACAAATTTAAATGTGGCTTTTTTTTGTTAGTAAATATATTCCTTTACATTATGAATCTAGTATTGCTTTGGGGTGTTTTTTTTAATTGGCTCATGTATAATTATTGTATTAAAATATTTACAAAATAGGGATAGATTCTTCATTTACTATTGATGTGGATTTTATTTTTTGAGCTGCTGGTCAAATACCTAATTTTTTTATACATGTACTGGTTAGTAGAATTTACTTAATTATAGTAGAAGACTAGAGGAGTTATCCTTGACCCTCTGGTAGTTCCATTGGAAATACAGCAGAAACCAGGGAGAAGGCAAGCTTGATTTTCAGATGTCTTGTGGCAAAGCACTCTCTTCCACTTCAGCTGCTGTTCAGAGAAATCTACCCATATTCTGGGTTCCTGGAAGCAAAATGTTAATACTGATTATATTTTTGTTATATGTGATATAACATTATATTAATTTACACTGCCTTTTTTACAGCCATCTTTGAATCCAGAAGCTGGGAGACAGAACAACCAGAACAAACCTTTAGGGACACCTTCTGGAGTATGGGGTAGGTAAAGGTTACTGTACACAATGCTGATAATGGAGCAGAAAGTTGTAACCAGTGTTTAAATGCTGGGTTTTTCACTCAAAAATATTGTAAAAATTTAAGTAAAGCAGACAGTTTGCTGCTTTCTGTCCTTTGCTGTTTTCCTCCCACAGTCTTCTCTAATCTCTTGGCCTTTTTGTCTATTTGAAACTGTGCTTGTCTTGTCAGAAAAAAACAGCCATTGGCAGTAATGTCACTGTTCTGTGTTTGCTTCCTGTCGTGCTGCAGTTACAGTTTCACACAGGCATCACTTGAAGGGCAGAGCAGATTGGCATGAACTAGACATTAGTTCCTGACTTGGGATCTTCATAGTGGAAATACAGCAAAGCTGTCATAGTTCTGTGCTTTGAGTTTAGTTGATTTTTTTAAACGCAGAACAGCTTTTGATCCTGATGTACTCCGTGAATCCATGCCTTTAAAAAAAAAAAGTGAAACAAGGTACCAGTTCTAGCAGTTAAACACAGATTTGTTAATAAGTAGTTGGATTAGTTGGGTTAGATACTGTAAATAGTACAAATGCAAAAGAAACTCAAAAACACTTCTTGCAATACTGTTGGGTTGTATTCTTTTTGCATGTTTGTCAGGTAGCTGTTGGTTTTGCTCAAAACCTAATGACAACATTTATGGGGTTTTTAGCTGTTTATACTATTAGTATTTTTTTAATTGTTATGCTCCTGAAAGTGTGTTTATTTGGCCTGAGAAACATTAATTGTTATTGTTTGTAAAAGCAGTGTGTCTTTTGCGGTATAGGTTAGGTAAATATTTTTGCTTTGTTAGTGAACTAATAAAGCTGATCCATGTTGCTCAAAAAAAAAAAAATGCTCATACTTGTTCTGATTTCTGTAGAATGGTGGAAGGCTGTTAACTGATGTCACTGTAGGTTTTTCCTTTCAGCATCCAGGGAGCTGTTGTGTTTAAATTAAAAAATATTGTGTTTAGATATCCTCTCAGAGCTGAAACAGAAGAGCAGCTGATGGCCTCAGAATCAGATGTGCAGTGTCTAAGATGGAGAAGGAGGAACTGGACCAGTGTACTGAAGCTTTTCTGAAACTGAATATTCGTATTTCAGAATCTCTTGTTCTGTTTTTACAGAAAACCCCCCTAGTGCCAAGCAACCTACCAAGATGCTGGTCATCAAAAAGGTTTCAAAAGAGGATCCTTCCGCCGCCTTCTCAGCTGCATTTACGTCACCTGTTTCTCACCTGGCAAATGGCAACAAAGCCACCACCATTGTCCCAAGTGTCTACAAAAATCTGGTTCCTAAACCTGCAGCTCCTCCTTCCAAGGTACATGGAGTTCCAAGCAAATTAGTGAACTGCAGATCAAAGGAATCAACCCCCCAACAAGTAGCAGGAGTTGGAATCCAGTAGTTTCTGGGCAGTAGCTTTTACAGTAGAGCTGGACTTGCTACTGAAGTTGTTGTTCTCTGCTACAATGCGTTTTGGGTTTGTCATAGGGAGAGCTAACCTCTGACTACACTGCAGTCTATTTGAATGGGTGTGCCCTCATGCATGAGACAAATCCTTATCTTAATAAGACAAAACGAGCACTGCTGGAGAGGTGGAATGTGTGCTGCTATGTGCCTGAACTGTTCACATGACTACCTTGAATAATCTTTATTGGGTTACAATACTTTGATGTGTCCAGAACAATAGAGGCTAAAATCAGATTAGATTGTAACATCCTGCAATTCAGGTGTAATTTAGTTGAGCCTTAAAAACAATCTGGAAAAGCAGTGGAGTTTGTACTATAGTTCTTTTACTGAAGGAAATACACTCCTGCTAAAAAAAAAAAAAAAAAAAAAAAAACGTGCTAAAAAAAAAAAAAAAGTCATTTTTTTTCCTTAGTTCTAGGCTTAGTCTTGCCCATTTTTCAGGAGAATCAACATGTATAGATGCATTAGAAATTTTGAAGGATTAATAGTGAAAGTATTTTAAAAGCTTAAAAAAAAGTGTAATTAATAGTGAAAGTATTTAAAAAGCTAAAAAAAAAAGTTAGCTGGATTATTCTTTAAAAAGATGTCCAACTACTTTGAGTTCTAAAATGTATTAATTACTAATGCTGGCTGTGACATTCTAACAAAATCTTCCCTATGATTACAGTGGAAAATTCTTACACACTTGAAAGATAAAAGCAAAATAAGAGACTCACAGCTTTTTTTTTTTAAGAAAGCAAGTTTAGAGCTTCTTTCCCTTTTGTAAATTTTTGCTAATTAAAGTTAAATTCTGGCAGCTACAGAAAAAATTGTAGTGGTTAAAATTATTATAAAATAGTCTTGTCTAAACACTTAATTTGACAGCTGATCTACTTCTTGGTGAGATGGGATAAATTGACCCCTTAGAAAGGGTGTTTATAAGTTTTTCATTCCACACACAGTTTTCCATCCATGTATGTTCTTGTTTAGAATAGGTAAACAAAATGCAGCTTCTGATGAGAAGGGAGCTCCTGTGGCCTTTATTTTTGCTTTTACAGATTGATAAAAGTGTTAGCTGGATTATTCTTTAAAAGATGTCCAAATACTTTGAGTTCTAAAATGTATTAATTACTAATGATGGCTGTGACATTCTAACAAAATCATCCCTATGATTACAGTAGAAAATTCTTACACACTTGAAAGATAAAAGCAAAATAAGAGACTCACAGCTTTTTTTTTTTAAGAAAGCAAGTTTAGAGCTTCTTTCCCTTTTGTAAATTTTTGCTAATTAAAGTTAAATTCTGGCAGCTACAGAAAAAATTGTAGTGGTTAAAATTATTATAAAATAGTCTTGTCTAAACACTTCATTTGACAGCTGATCTACTTCTTAGTGAGGTGGGATAAATTGACCCCTTAGAAAGGGTGTTTATAAGTTTTTCATTCCACACACAGTTTTCCATTCATGTGTGTTCTTGTTTAGAGTAGGTAAACAAAATGCAGCTTCTGATGAGAAGGGAGCTCCTGTGGCCTTTATTTTTGCTTTTACAGATTGATTGATACGTGTGTAGATATAGCCTGACCTGAGTTTAGTCTTGATGTGTGTTCTTTGAAACAAAAGGCCAGAGATACAGTTTCTGACCAGACTGTTAGATTGTCTCTGGCTTCAAAGTGTACAGAATTTTAGGGAAGCACAATGCATGCAGCTTGTCTGTGTTACTGGCTGTTGTACGCAAAGGTCATTTCTGAGGTCTGAAAGTTAATGCTGTACCAGTGTAGAGACTGAGAGATGAAAAGGCACTTCTGAAAGTTATGGGAATGTGTGTTGTTACTGCTGGTCATGATATACCCATTGCATTACAATGTAGAATTTGGGCATAAAAACCTGCTTAGCTAATGTAGCTGCTTCTGAAGCCCATGGACGGAGGTTTTTCATTAATTCAGTCAACGAGAGCTGCTCTCAAAGCTTTTGCTAACCATGTTCTGGAATTAGACTATGTAGGTTTTGACTCTTCAGATAAAAAGAATACATTATTCAGTACTCACAGTTGGAATAAAACTGACTATGATCTGAGGGTTCAGCATCCATCAAAATGTAGTGGTAGGGCTTTTTTTTAGCTTGCTCTACATGTTATCTAGTTCATTTGCATTCCAGATTGTTTATCTGTATTTAAATCAGAGATTATGGCAATATGTAGTGGTACCTGCCTGAGTTCCTTTTAGTGAAGTTTTTACTTCACTGAATCCAGTAGGCCTGAATTACACCTGGATTTATATGTGAAATATTGCAGTATTGATAACAAAGGAAATGTTCTTTGCTTAGTGGAAAAGGTATTAATTTTTAATGTGTAGCCCAAGAGATCAGTCACATTAAGCAGGCTATAAATATGTACTTAATGATTTAACTGCTAATTTCTAAGTGTTTACACACTGACATGGTGCTGTGATTGCTGTGTGATATTCCTCTGCGGTGGGGATTGCAGTGGGGAGGAATTACCAGCTGATGTCATCAACAGTGTTTTTGTTAATGAATGGTGACCATTAGCAAAACCCAGAGGTGGGTTAGCAGCATATCCTTAGCCAGAAAAGCTGTGTGCATTGGTGCCTTCTTAAAGTCACAGCCTTAAAGCAGCTGTCGTAGGATGCATTAGCCTGAAGACTTCTAGAAAGTTATCCAGGAATTGCAGTGCATACAGTAGTAGAGGAGTCAAAACATTCCTTTCCACAAAGTCAGCAGTATTGGAAAGCTGTCACAGGAAAACTGAATGAAAAATGGTTTTGTTAAGTTGTACCAAGTAGTTCAGAAAGGAAGAGAACTGATGGCAGTGAAACCAGTGTGTTCTTTCTGGCTAATGGAGATGGCCAATAGCTCACAGTCAGGCAATCCATGAAGGTCACACTCAGCCACGCAGGGAAAGCAAGAGGGGTCTGTCTTTGGATCTGTCTGAGCTGCGAGCTGCCCCTTTGTGGAAGCCTGGAGAACAGCACTGGGCAGCTGAGAGTGGGAATGGAACAGTGCAGCCCTGGAGCTGTGGAGAGAAACTTCTTGTCAGAGTCATACTGCACCCTAATTTTAGTACAGGCAATAAATACTGTGCAGATCAGGATATTTCTGAGGTTTGAAGGGGATGTTTTTAATGTGTGCTGTGAATGCCATAGAATCTATGATAGTGTGGGATGCTCATTTTTAAGTTAGAGGGAAAGAGTAAAGCTAATGGCCTCCTCATGCAATGTATTTTTTTTTTAATTCATAGAACACAGTAGACAGTGACAACATACTGAAATAGTGCTTCTGTTCTCATTGCTGGCAGATTGCAAGATCTGTTGCATCTCAGATTTAGCTGAATCCCATTTGTGCGTGAATTATTTTATGAGTGACTTGAAGCTGGCTTCAGAAGTCCAGTGGGTCAAAGGAACCTGTATGTTTTAATGTTCTGACAGTGTCTTGCTAGTGCTACTTAGTACACGTTTCTTCTTAGGATTGTTTTTGTAGAGACTCTCACTTCACAGTGTTTGTCCCTGAATGATAAGAGAGCTTCAAGAACAACATTCCAAGTAACAAAAACTTATCTTGAAGTCTTTGCTCTTCAGCCAAGTGGCCAGTATATTCAAAGGGATACTGCAGAGAGTAAAACAGCAAAACAGCAAGTGATCCTGCACTGTAATAAATTGGCTGCTTTTGCTTCTTTTTCTTGTTATTGTTGCTAAATTGGTGCAATGATGGACACTTTCAGGGCCCTAGGAAATAAATAATTTTCATTCTCACTCTAAACAAAACCGTTGCAAGATGATCTTCTTCACACAGGGAAACTTCTTGTCAAGTGATTGGAAGCCTTTCTTTGTGGTGTGCAGTGTTCCTCTAAGAAATGTCATTTTAATTGGGATTTTTTTTATTTCCTATATGTGGGTAGCTGTAAGGTGAATTGCATTACACAGTGGTGATTCCAATTAATGAAGGGCAATCCTGGATTTTCTCTGTGAGCTCTTAATGGTCTTTTACTGAAGGGTGGTGCCCATGGACCAGAATTGTGTGTGATTTGGAGAAAACAGAAGATTACCAGGGGAAAAACGATGGGTGTTGAAATAAAACTGTTGAGACTGTTTTTGAGAGGGAAGAAGAAAAGGAAATCCATACAACAGCCAGCACTGTGTTGCTTATTTATTTCAATACTTGCAAGCAACCCCTTCTCATGCCTTATCATTTACTGCCCTGTATTTTGTGTTCTCTTCAATACAGCCAAGCCCATGGAAAGCCAACAGAAGTGAACATAAACCAGGCTCGCTGTCCTCCACCCGTGACTCTGCCTTTACCAGTCCAGTGTCTGTAACCAAACCAGCGGTACTGGCAAGTGGCTCAGTCCTCACCTCTCCCAAAGAGGTAAGGGTTGGGCTTGGGGACAGGGTGGGAGCTGTTGTCACTATCACCTACTAGAGCATAAACATGATAGGGCCTCTCTGCATGCGGTACCTACCTTTGCACCCTTGAGGGATGACTCACTTGTACGTTCTTAGCACATTCTGCCACATCAGTGATACACTAGAAGAAATAAAAATGGGGTTTATCTGGTTGTAAAGCCATTGGTGTTTGTTCAACTGTATTAGAATTTCCTTCCAGAAAAAAAAAAGTACTAATGCTTTAAATGGTGTTGTGTAACAAGACACGCGTCAGCTTGGTGTTATGGGAGTGCAGATACCAAGAACTGATGTGAATAGGTAGGCAAATTGATTCCCATTATGTTTTTCTGTATAGGAAAGGAAGGGGAAGGAAGGTGATCTGCCTAATTTCCTTTCTCTGGAACAACAGCAGAAGCAGTCAGACCTGAGGGGGCTGAAGGAGTTTAACATGTGTACATATGATATTTCAGCCACAGTTTCTTTTTAATTTTGACATTGGAAGGAGGTAATCTGCTGAGATGGAAACTGACTTGCCCCTAGTTTTGGTCTGAAGTGTAGTGAGAACCTTGAAATACAAATGTCTTAATATTTCAGCTATAACTGTGACAGAGCACAAGAAAAAAAAGAACAAAAATAGAACAGACTGTGATAAATTCCTGGCCAATGCAGCTGCTCTTTACAGGTTCAACTTGATGATCTTGGAAGTATTTTCCAGCCTTAATGATTTTGTGATTCTGTAAATGATGATTCACAACATCTGAAATTAGCTCGTTTTAACTGTAGAATTGGGAGATTTTTCTAGTTGTGCACTTGTCTTGTTCTGTTATAGGCATTATTTCTAAAATAAGGCCTTGTCATCTTTATGATTTTCTGCTTTGCAGACTTTACTTTGCATCAGCCTGCGCTTTTCTGCCTTAGCCAGAGCTGAGTGTACAAGCAGTCATTAAAGGCAATAATTAATACACAGGCACCTGTCACTTTGACAGATAGATCTTACACTCTGTTTCTTTCCCTTACCTTGCTTTTCTCTCTCTTTAGGCCAAGTTCTTTGTGCTGCTGACAGCTTTCCTTCTGTGTAATGCACAGCACAGTATGGACAGTGTAAATATGTAAACTTAAACGGGCTTTCACCTCAGCAGACAGGAGAGAGGCATTCACTTTGTATCATACAGGAGTAATGCAAGTGTTTCCTTTACCTGCCCCCAAGGAGATCTTCTGTGAAACTCCAGTCAGTGAAGATGTTGGGTACCAACCTGAGAGCTAAACAGAAAGGGCATAAAAATTACTTCCAACTAAACTGGACACTTGTAATACATTTTTCTTTGAATCTGTTGGAAGATTTAGATTATGAAAACACAGGTCTGTGGCCAGCAGATAATACTGGTTGTCCAGGACTACTACACATAGTCTCTGGCTTTTTGTTTCTGAAAGGGGGCTAATGTGCCTCCTTCAGAAGTGGTAAAAATAGCATCTTTATTCATAAGAGACCACAGTGTGTTGAAAACTAGAAGGATGCCAGGCAGCGCTGGCCCAGTCCCCACAAGCCAGTCTAAGACAACCAAGCTTACAATACAGCCTGAGTTCTTAAAATGAATTCAGGATTACTTTTCTGGAAGAGTAGCCGTCCGTGTTACATAGACATCAGAACAAATCTGAGGTGATGTGTAGTGCTCTCCTTCATAAAAACCCAAACACCCCAAAAAAAAGCAACACCAAAAGACTGAGATGCCTGGATGTTTCAGTCAAAGGGCTAAGCTTACTTTAGAAGAGATGCCAGTTTACTATTTTAGTGCTAAAGAAGAATATTTTGTAAAACATAACCCTTCTGCAGAAAGTTATGCATAAAACCAGAATTGAGGTGAAATTCATTCCATTTCAGAAATCTGTTGTTACTAAATGTTAGCTGTAACTGTCTTCTCCTGATATGTAGAAATTAAGTTTATTACCTCAATAATTTATTAGAGATTGAAACAGCCACTGGCAAAGACTTCAAGTTCAGTATTTCAGATTACCAGAAGACATCTAATTTTAGTCTCCTTTGTTCATTGTTACCTTCTGTCACTGCAGTCAGACTAATAGTTACGTTGAGAGCTTAATTTCACTCTTGTGTTGGCTTTTTATCCTGATAGTTGCTGTCACTCGTCAGGTCTGTTACAACTGCTGATTTCTTTCTTACTGTGTTGAATTAGATGAAATCTGAAAGGTCTGCCTGAGAAATTCCTTCCAGGCTGCACTTACTTCCTTGCTGGCGTTATTTCACACCAGTGTTTCACATTCAACAGCCATTAGAAATATAAGCAGCCATTGCTGCCTTGTTTTTGGTCTAATTCCATTGATCTTTGCTCAGAGCACTGAGTGTGATAAAAATTCTTGGCACAGGAGATTCATTTTGAAGAGCCAGAATTTGCAACCTTCCCCCGCAGCTTAAAAAAAGTGTGTGGGGAGAAAAACACTACAAACTTCAGGAAATTTTACTGGTTTAATCTTGTTTTTTTTTTTTAAATCAAAGCATGTACATGAAGAAAAAGTAGTTTTGTATGCAAGATTCTGGTGTCAGTTATCCATAATAATGATTAAATTCCTCATTGTTTTAGAGTAGCCAAACATGATCTCCAGCAGGAGGAACTTTCCCATAACATGTTCTTAGATTCCTTTTGTGTGCCCAGTCAAAACATGGAGCAGATAAAATTGAAAGCTCACCTTGGTTAGCAGCGCTCCTAATTGCAGGATCATGGCCAGATACTGCCAGTGGGCCTGGTTCACAGACTCCAGATTAAGCAAGCTTAAACGTTGTGGAAGAGCACAGGAGGTTTCCTTGTGTTCCTGCATTGAGCAGATTTCCCACAGGCTCCAGGGCTGTCCGTGTCTGGCTCCACACTGAACCATCTGGGCTGAGTGTACAGAGCCAGCAGTTGGCAGCATTCTCTCCAGGGGAGGATTCCAAGGCTGTGGCTGCCTGTTCTGCACCCAGTTGTGGTTAGTTAAGGATGTGACCACTCCCTGAAAGGAGATTACCTCCCCATAGCTTAATTTCAGGGTAGAGTCTGTCAGGATGACTTAAAACGCAAATTTGAACTGAGTCTTAATTTGCTAATTTTTGTAGGGCAGGAATTCTGCATGAAGCTTTTTGCCCTAATTCTGTGTTGTAGGCACCAGCTTGCCTGAGAGAGTTACATTACAAAGGAACAAAATAAACATATTCATGGCCATGTGAATTGACTCCTAGGGCAAGAAAAGAAATTGAGTCGATAATAATAGATGGGAGAAGTGAATGTGCAACACACATTAGTATTTTGAAGGGAATTTGGCATTAGGTTGGGATTTTTTGAGGGGTTAAGAGCCACCCAAAGAACTGATGAGTGTTGGAGAGGTGTAAGCACAGCCACTGAAGAGGCCTGAGGTTCGCAGCAGTGCAGTTTGATGTCTGTGTTCTCCTTCCCTGTGCAGAGTCCTTCCAGCACCACCCCTCCCATTGAGATCTGCTCCTCACGCCTGACGAAGCTGATGCGCCGGACCACTGATAAAAAGAGCGAATTCCTGAAGGCACTGAAGGATGATAGAAATGGGGAGATAACAGAAAACAGGGAATGTGACAAGCTGGATGATGTAAGATCGCTGTCCTTGCTGTGCATACAATCACTACTATTGAAGGAGTTGGGGCTGAAAAAGCCCTGAGCAGTGTATGTAATTCAGGCTCCGGAAGAGGAAAGGAATGACTCCCACTGCTCTGGCACATGTGCCTGTGGAAGTAGTGCAGTGATGGAGGCAGATATGTAGCACATAGTGAAAAGCAAGTGGATAAGTAATAAATGAGGTGGAAGGGAAGGTCACAGATGTTGAAGGTAATCTAGATTTGTTTTGCAAGGATTCTCTAAGGAGAGGAACAGTATAATTTTTTAACATCAAGTTGCTTTCCAACTTCCCTGTCAAACTGCATTCACAGAAAAGTAGAATTTTGTGCTTGTGAAAGCTGCAGGAAAGTGGCTCAAGCCTCAGAGGCTCAGACCTCCAAATACATAGATCTGTGCCTTAATGTGTATTTAAAGTATGTCCTTAGGAGCATTTAATTTTCATCGTTTTCTTGCTGTCACTCTGAGCTGCTGGTGATGGCTTTGCAATGCCAGCACTCACTCCCTTGGCACAGCAGCACAGGCCACCAAATGTCCTTCGTCCTGTGTTGTCCTGTCACAGCCAGGTACATGTTGCTGCAGCTTCTGTAAAAAACACTGGCTCAAGGTGAAAGGCTTGGCTGGACTTTCAAAGGCAGAAGCTTGAACTTGGAACTGTGCTGTTGGCACGGTCTGTGCAAGCACACTTTGATGGTTTTATTTTTCTTTAGATGGAGAGCAACAGCACACCAGAACCAAAGGAAAACTGGGAAGAGAACTGCCATCAGAATGGCCTTTCTCTCCCTTTGCCGGAGGAGGGGGAAAACCTCTCCCATTCATTGGAAGCAGAACACAGGTGAGTAAATGGCAGAATAAAGTGTGTGGAGTAAAGGAGGGTGAATCCTTGGGCTGTGTGAGGAGAAGGAAACAAAATTGAAGAAAACTCTGTTTTTGGGAAGCAGCAGTAGCTGTGTTTGTATGGGGAAGGAGGTGTGTGGGCCTTGTGACTAGTGCTGGAGTGGGTGGGGTCTTATTGAAAGTAAAGCAAGACACCAATGAGAGATGAGCCAAGGCTTTACCAAGGTCTGTAATTAAATTCCAGTGCTTCTTTAATGCCACATCCCCATGTGTTAATAAGGCTGCCTAGAGATATTTATCTGCCCACAGTGGGAGTCAGCATGAACCAAGGGTGATTCTGGTTAATTTGCAAGCAGGTGTCCTAAATGTAATGATTTGAAGACACACACCACACTTTATTTGCACTTGGAATACTCCTGTGCTCCTTTACATGCTGTAAAAGTGGAGGAGAGTTGGGAAAATATTTACCTGGTATCTCAGGCTGTATCTCACGTCAGTGAGTAAGCAGTGTGAGCATCTGGTGCAAGCAGATAGTAAGGTTCAGGAGATTCTGAGCTGTGATACTGGCTTGGTTGCCTCATGTCCTCCTTCAGTGTCCTTGAGTTAGAATTTCAAATCCCTGCCTTCCACCAGACTGGTTACGTACCCATTGTACAGGGCTGCTGATGGTCAAATATTTGTAAAGACATTGAAAAATGGTGGGTAAACACAAAGGATTGTTGAAGTGTGTGATAGGGAAGATTCCCTGATGAATTTGGAGTGATTTACTACAAAAACCTTGCTTTTCATGGACAAAGTGTTCCTTTCTTTGCCATTGTTCCCTTGCTTTAGTTCCCATGCCCCTTTTATTTTCTCCACAATCAGGTTATTGAAAGAAATGGGATGGCAGGAATATCCTGAAAATGATGAAAACTACCTTCCCCTCACAGAGGATGAGCTCAAAGAGTTCCAGATTAAATCAGAGCAGGTATGTTTACAGCTCTTGCTACTTGTGACTGCTCTTATTCCTCTCCTTCTCAAGGGCTTGTTTTTAGGGGTGTTCAAAAGGACCAAGCATTTAAAGGAGACTGTAGTAGAATGGATTATTCTGCATTATCCGTGTGCATACACAGTTAAATGTGGCATTCATGTCCACCACAGAGGGTTGGTAACAGTTACTCTCCACACTTCTGCTCAATTTAAAACTTACTTTCATTCCTACAGCGAAGAAGAAACGGATTTGGGAAGAATGGATTTCTTCAGGGCCGCGGCTCCAGCCTGTTGTTCCACTGGGGAAGCACTTTTAAAACAAAGATTGAGGACTCAGACACAGAAACAAGTAGCAGCGAAACGTCAGATGACGATGCCTGAAACTGGGCACAATAAAATTAAAATAAATAAAACCAACCCAATAAACTCAGTTCATAGTTCAACACGTGTTTGGGGTTGTATAAACTAAACAGAGTTTATTCTGTCTCCAGTCTGTTCAGTTTTTTCTTTTGTTGTTGATACTTCATGCACAAGGGAAATAATTGTATCCCAAAGAAGAGAGAAATTGGCTTCTTTAGCTTTTTCTTTTGGTTTTGCCCTAATGCTTACTAGAAGTTTGTGCAGCTAGCAAATTTTGACAAAAATCCCTTGTGGGGCAGTGCACAAGTTCAGTCGTGTGAGCAGGACACAAGTGGCTGACTGATCTCTGCAACAACAAGCTTCTAACAGTGCCGCCGCATTGCCCAGCGCGCGGTAACGGTGTGCTAAAACAATCATTGTCGATGACAAAATGGCTTTTGAAGTTCTAATTATGTTAAATTAATGCTAATAACATGAATATTTTATTTTATTTTATTTTTTTTGGCGGCTCGGGGAGCTTCATCACTTAACCAGGCGTTTGTGGTTTTCTTTTTTTTTTTTTTGGGTACAGCTGTAAAATATTTGGATATAGGAATTGTTTGTGTTCTTCTTCTTGCAGCCTTGATATTCAGGGTGGATTGTAAAATATAAATTTTTTGTGAGATTTCAAAGATTAAGATTATTTTGATAACATTATTTACAGATTTTAAAAAGTGACTATCACATTGAGTCTGTATGAGGGGGAAAAACTACTGCATCAAAAATAACTAACTTGGAATAAATATTTTGCATCAGTTTGCCAATTCTAATTGTCTTTCTTATGTAAGAGGAGCTTTCCTCTAAGGGACCTGCAACTTTGGGGGTTCAGTAGCACTGGGGATAAAAAGTTTCTTCTCCCACTCTATTTTTCCACTTGGCAAACATCGCTGTAGTGCTCAGACTGCAGGAGCTGAACTCTTCCTTTAAGAAGGGAGAGAGAGAACAATGCTGAGATGACAGTCCATGTTTGGGGATTTTTTTAAAGAAAATAATTCAAAATTACCTTCTACTAAAGCAGTTTGCTTTTTTTTCCGCTTCATACAAAATGGTGAAGCTCGACCGGTCGGTGTCACTTGTTCCTAGTGCAATGCTGCTGTTTATGTTCACAACGTGGCAAGGGAATGTCTGAATCCAAAGCTGTTTTCATTGAAATCTTTTTTAAAAATTCATGAAAACATTTCTATTAGATTAAAAAGAATTTTACAAACAACTCAGTTGTGGCCTAAGCTATTTTAGTGTCTGGTGTAAGTTCACCTTGTGCACAAATGTTTTGGATTGGAAAGTGCTCTGGGGGTTGTGCAGGGGGGTTGGACAGAGTCACACAAAAGCTCGGGGTTTGTCCCAAGGTTGTGCCTGTGTGTTCTTAATCTACTCCTGGCCAGGCTGAGAGGACAGAGGTGTAAGAAAATGATAATGTTTACTCCTGAATCTTTGCGTCTGGATTCAAGGGCACACGCTCAGCATTATCAGGTGCAGCCCTGCTACCTGTGCCTCCAGCTCCTGCTGGCTCTGCCGTGAACCCCAGAGGAGAGGGGCACTGGGGCATTTCTTCATCCCTGTGCTCTGGAAACCAGGGTCCAGGGGCTGAGGCTGCCTGATAGTGCTTGGGCAAGTGCTGGGGCTCCTACATGACTTTGCACAAACCGTCTTGTTCTTTCTGAATATTCAACCACTGCTTTTGTCTGGAAGAGCCTATCCATTTTTTGTTTTGTTTTTTCAATTTAATTTCCTATATCCCTTTAAACCAAGGTGTGCAGATCTGCATGCACTGATCTCAAGAAATGGGGTAAATTTAAAAACTCCTTCACCTCAGATCCTGCTGACAGCCATTTGGAATGGGGGAATTGGATTGCTGAGCACTCTGGAGTGGGACCAGCCTGCCCTGGGACAGCGTGGCCTGGCCTGTGTGTGCCAGGAGCTCCTTGTTGTGCCCTGACCCTCCTGTGGGCTGTGCAGGGTTTAAACATCGATGAAATTTTGGAAGTGGCAGTGGCAGCCCCTGGGTGAGCCTGGCAGGGCAAGTCCCCAACCATCAAATGGCAGCTTTTTCCTGAGCAAATAATGAGTTCATGGCAGGTACCGCTGGCAGTGAGGTGAGGGGAAAAGCTTGTAGGGACTTGCCAAGCAGAGCTGAGGTGGGTGCAAGGATGGAATGCAGGGAGCTTTTTTGGGAAAAAGGGCAGGGCCTGGACACCTGTGGCAAGAAAGGGCAGAAGGAGCTATTTCACCTCTGTGTGGAGGTTCCCCTTAGCTTAAAGTCTGCTAAGGAGCAGCTAAATGGGAGCTGCTGCAAGGTGGGCAAGGGGCACTCCTGGACAGCCCCAGGGCAAGCATGCCTGTCAGGGAGCACTTTGTAACCGCAGAGGGACCCAGGGCAGCGGGGCCTCCCTCATCTTGTTTTCTGTGGATTGCTCTGGTGGCTCAGCGACATTTTTTCCCCATTCCAGTGCCCGTGGTAAACAGTGGGAATGTCCAGGGCTGGGGGTGCGGCCCTCCCTGCCCAGCCCAGCGTCCAGCATAGCAACAGTGGCTTCAAACACTGCAGCCACCGCCGCCACCAGCAGGTCTGTGCACACTTCCAGCCTGTCCCGGGGTACAGCCCCGCGGGGGGATCCCCTCTGCCTGTCAGGGTGGCCCCCCGAGTGACTCCACCCGCTCTGCGTTCCTGCCGGACATGGGGACCTTCCTCTGCCCCCGCTGCCGCTTGGCGTTCAGATCCCGACCGCTGCTGCGGGTGCACATGGAGAAGCTGTGCCTCGGGCCCACGGCACCCAGCAGCTCCTGCCTCCATGGGGGTGACCCTCTGCCTGTGGAGGGAGCACAGGGCACGGCAAGGAAACCACAGGACATCTCGGTAGCGTGGAGCTGGGTCTGGCATAGAATGGGGATGGGGACAGGTGCTGGGCTGGGGAATTGGGTGTCACATCCTGGCTCCAGCTTGGTCTGAGCTGGGTAGGCCTCCATCTTCCCATCCCTGCACCACACAGGCAGCCCTTGGTGCTTATTTTGCCAAAACTAGAAAAAGATATTATTGGGGGGGGGGAATGGGAGAGGGTGGGAGTGTCACCCTTTTCTTCCCTTTGTGTCTGCAAGGTCGGGATGTCCCAAAATATGGACGACACTGAGGCACACCATCATTTTGTGCCTCGTGGGGTCCCACCAGCTGCGCGGGGACAGCAGGGACCAGGGCGGGCACGGGGAGCTCCCCTGGGGGACGTGCTGACCCCCCGTGAGAGGGCCCTGCTCCGCACGGCCAACCCCACTTCTAGGAGGGTGCCAGTGGAGGTACGGTGAATCCCAAATGCCAGGGCGGGCACCAGCAGCCCTACAGCTCCCCAGCACTGAGAGCCAGCCCCTCCTTCCCGTGAACCCCGTGTGCCGCAGGGAGAGCCCCCCCGGCAGCCGCTCCCACTGCAGGGACACCGGCAGCCGCCGCAGGAGCTGCTGGAAGCCCACGAACGCCAGGTGGCCGAGATCCGGGCCAGGACCCGGCAGCTGGAGCAGCAGAGAGAGGGTAGGCCCTGGCAATGGTTTGGGGCGATGGGGAGGCACGTGTGGGATGCAGTAACCCCCCCGAGAACTATCTGTGGGGGCTGTGGGGGCCGTGCTGAGCCCCCCGCCCCTCACGGTCCTTCAGGGCTGTGCCGGCGGCTGGCGACACTGGGGGCCGGGGCACCTCTGGGCCCCCAGCCCGAGCAGGGGGAGCCCGAGCCGAGCCAAGGCCTGCGGGACCAGGCCAGACAGGTCCGAACAGCACAGCACAGGTCAGCCCTGGCCTGAGGGGTCACAGCAGAGCCTTGGCCCTGTGGGGTGCCCTCCATCAAGGCTCCCTCACCCTCCATTTGCCTGCCTCCTCCCCAGGACCACCCTCCACCTCGACACCCTCCTGCCGCCCGCAGGGCCGCTCGCGGCCGAGGCCAGGTGAGGGTCTGTGGGCCATGGCGGCTCCGAGCGCAGGGCCCAGCCGAGCCCTGGCGATGGCTGATCCGGGGCTCCGGCAGGGCGCTGCGAGTGTCCTACCTGCGCTCCGGGGGACACGACCCGGCCATCCTGGACCAGCTTCTCCACCTCCAGCTGGAGGCCACGGTGCTGGAGAAAGGAACGGGGCTGCGCAGGGGCAGGCGGATGGGTAAGCGCCAACACCAGGCCCAGGCCTGTCCCCCCTCAGGAAGCGCGGCCCCACAGACAGCACCTGAGGCACTCCAAGCTGTTCCAGCAGAGCCCTCGGGCACTGGCACTCACGGTCTGGATGCGGCGCTGCTGGCCGTGGAGCTGGAGAACCGGCGTCTGGAAGATGAACTGCTGGCGCTGAAGGTCAGAAGGGAGAGGAGAGCAGATGCTGGTAGGTAATAGGTTCCCCATCTGCACCCCACAGCCCCCGGCTGCCTCTGTGGTTGCAGGATCAGAGCTCTGGGCTGGAGATGGCTCCTAGAAATACTGGCTGCAGCTTGGGGTGGGCTCTCTGCCATGAGCAGTCCCAGTCCCCTGGGGCCCTGAACACGGGCCTGGTGAGGTGCCAGGAAAATGGCTGCTGTAAAGCCCACCGTGACCAAATCCTGTTGCCCAGGCTCACAGGCAGCCCAGCGGCACACGGAGGAACTGGCCCGGCTCCAGGCAGAGGTGGGAATGCTGCGATGCCATGCAGAGCAGACAAGGCCATGGCTGTACCCCCCTGTCTTCCCACACCCTATAGCCTCCCCACTGCCACCAGCCCTTGCTGTGCCAGAACTTTTCATGGTAAGAGCCTCAGTCCAGAGTGATTTCCAGCTCTCTGAGGGGAGAGGGGAGTTGGGATTGGGCTGACAACTGGGACAGGATGATGGGTGTGGAGGTACAAGCTTAGGGACATTTGGGAACAGCTCCCTTTGCTGCACTTGGGGATAGAGCCACTGGGGCAGGAGGTGAGTCCCCACCAGTGCTGTGATTTGCTCTGCACACCCAGTGCCACATGTGAGGGGATGGCCAGGCAGCTCACACCCTGCCAGGACCCTCCTCCCCCTGACATCACCTTTTTCCTTTCCCAGGAGCCCCCCAGGCCAGCACTGGGGCCTGGCAGACCCACAGCCCATGTGCCCCCCGGACTCCCCCTCACCCCCTTTGTGGCCCTGGAGGACCCTCCTCCTGCTCAGGAGCCCCCGGCACAAGAGAGGGCTCCCCGAAGGTGAGCCAGGAACAGGCCATGGCCCCACTGGACTGCCCTGCCACCCCCTCCACCAGCAAACGGGGGCTCCGGTAACTGTCAGGGTGATGAAGGCAAAACCTGTGTTCAAGCTGCAGAGATGGGCTCAGTTGTGCAGCTGGTACCAGGTTCCCACAGTGCTGGGATGGGTGGAATGGTACAGGATCACTGCTGGGACCAGAGGCTCTGGGCATTTCAGCAGGAAAAGGACAGGCAAAGCCCCAAGCCAGCAGCAAACTGAGTGACACAGCTCAGCCTCCACCACAGGACAGAGCCCACAGCCAGAGGAGTGGCTCAACCACTCCTGCTCACAATGGTGGTTTGGGGACAGGCAGAGGGCACAGAGGGGCACAATAAATTCCCTGCCCTCAGGCACATCCCCACATCCAACCTCTGTAGAGAAAGCCTAACCCAGGGCATGCACAGCTCAGCCCTGGGAACCAGCAAAAACCACAGCCAGCTTTCTAAAGTGTCAGAAGCCCTGTGCTACACGTTAAATAAAAGGCTTCAGCTCATTTCTCTTCACTTCTTGGCCTTTTTTTATACATACACAACCAAGGGCAGGGTACCAGCCCCACCTGGGCACTCAAGCTGGCTCAGGGGACAGCCCTGCCCCTGCCTCCCACCATCAGCACCTGCTCCTGCACCCCCTCCTGGGTACAAAGTGGAGGTTGAGCAGAGATATAAAACACACAGCAACCAAGCCCAGGATGTTACAAAGCTCTTTCATTATCAGCCTTCCCCACCATTTTCAGGCTGCTCAAAGCTGAGGGAGGCACTGTCAAAACCCACTTCAGGCTCAGCCTTGAATGAACAAAACACAGCCCCAGCTCTGACAAGGCCCCAGCAGAAGAAAAAAGGTCAGGTCCCTGGACAAGACAGTGAAGTTCAGGCAATGCTCTCATCCCTGCAGCAGCCAGCCCTGCCTGGCCCATCCGACCCTCTGCTCCTGAGGAGGCAGATGTGGGTGGAAATGCTAAAGCTAAAGGGAGCATGAGCCCAGCAGTGGGCCAGGGCTGAGACCTGCAACCCAGGGGGACAGCCAGGAGCAGAGGCTGGAACCTGTCACAGGAGGAAGGTCAAGACAGGGACCATTTGCTTACAATCTTTATTGAAGTCATACAAAAGTTGCCAAAAAGTGAAAAAATACACTATATACAAAACCATTTTCCTTGTAAGGAGAGGAGTGTCCAAGGTTAAAGAATCATTATCATACTGTGCTTTCAACTGCAGCCCCTGATTCTGCTTGTGGCCTTTTCTCTGTCTAAAAGAGAAGATAAGGGTTTGTTTTTAAAAGTCAAGACACAGTCCTACAGCACCAACTCATGCAGCAGCCCAAGGGTTCTGTAATTTGAAGTCTTAACTATGTGAACTTTTCCAGTCTCCAGAGCCCAACACTACCCTAAAGCATTGATAGTAACAAGTGCAGCCCAAGGGTAAGTAATAAAACCCAGGAACATGAAAAATTGGGGGAAGACCTTGTGTTGGAGTTGAGCCCAGCAAAAAACTACCCAGAACCTGTCTCTGTCCCACCCCACACGTGATAGGGCTCCATGGCTGGGTCTGTCCAGCCCACACAGGGTCAGCACCACAGCACAACATGCACCCTGCCCACGAGGAATAGTCTTCATCTCATCTGGGAAACCTTGTAAAGGACAGCAGGCAATAAAATCAGGACATCTACCAGGCACAGAACCATCCCTGAACAGAGAGGGGAGAAATAAAATAAAAAGCACAGCCCAGACTCCTGGCTCAGCTGCCCACCTCCTCTTCCATTTTTTCTGCAACCTCATTTCCACGGGGGACAGGGTCCCCACCACCACCATTGACTGCTGGTTCTGGTTTAGGTTTCTTGGCTTCATTGTCTCCCTGATGAGTCTCCTCCTCTGGTTTCCTCTGAAGACAAAATTGTTTACAATCTCCACTAAGTACAAATCAAAGTTCAAATCGTTTTGAGAAATTTAGCATTAGATGTCACTGCACATCATCTACCCAACCTCTGCTTGCCAGGCTCAGGACAGACTCCCCAGTGCTGGGGTTTAGCCAGAGCTTTGAGACCCAGGTCTCGACCCCAGTGACACTTTAGGTGCCAGGATCTCTAGAGCTGAGTTATCTGTAGTTACACTCTGGTAAAGAAAGGGGCAACCACTGAGCCTGTAACTGTTCCAGGGTAGACTTAAGGCATCTACATTTGAAATTACCTAAAGCAGCTCCAAGTCACTCCAGGCACACCTGAACTAACAGATCAATGAAACAGAGGCAACGTAAAACTCAAGAGTATCACCTATAAGATCTTAGTTTTTATCAGCAAACACTCCTAGAGAACACATAGGAACCACATTCTCAATATCTGATCTCCTAAAGAGGCAGTTTATCATTACCTCCAGTGTGGCTTTACTATTTATTAAAAGTCCAAGTCCCAATCTCCTTTTGGAAAGAAGGGAACCCAGCCCAGCTTTGCCTTTTCCTTGGGATATGCAGGTGATCCCAAGGTTTCCTGCCTTTTCCTTGGGATCTGCAGGTGACCCTGCTGCTCTTGAGGGTCCTCAGCAGAGGAAAATCTTGTTCAGGGAACACCTGCAGAAGCCACACAACTGGGTCAGATTTACATCAGTGTGGGTCAGGCAGGGTGCTGAACCACCAAGAATTGTCTCCTGGAGGCCAGCTGGTTCCCAGACTGATTGGCTCCCAGTGGAAAGGAGTTTCAAATATTACTGATTTTACGTCTGGAGTGTTTTTCCATTATACAACTAAGTTAAGATTTTTAAGACAAATCTTATTACACAGAGCAAGCCAGCGGTACTTCAAAAAACTGCTTGTTTAACAAGTAATTTCTGGACTCACCTTTTTCCTGACTAGATGAGAGATGTCTGTTACACACTGAGATGCACCATCAGCTCCTTTCCTTACTGGAATCTGTTACAAGACAGACATTGACACATGAGCAAACACAACCAGTAATCCTTAGAGCAGATGAGAATTAACCACGTTCATTTTAGATTAACTTACTGTGGACACGGAACCACTGTCTTCACTTTGTGCAAAGCCAGATGTAGTTCCAACCTTAAGAAAAGCAGAAAAAACAGACTGTGGCAGACAATGCATGTGGAACTTAGTGAGATACAGAAAGTCCAAGTCCTCCACATCCCAACACTGGATTCTGCACTTCTGTAAGGACAGATGCAATGTGCGCTCCACATTTGCCTGACCCATCATTTCCAGCCCAAAAAAAGTCCAAGTCCTCCACATCCCAAAACTGGATTCTGTAAGGACAGATGCAATGTGCGCTCCACATTTGCCTGACCCATCATTTCCAGCTCTGACACATTAAATGCCACAGAAGCATATCAAATTCCTGTTTAGTTTGGAACGATTAGTATCAGGGCTCTTAGTAAATATCCTCTTTAGACATCAGCTGCCTCAGTTTCCTTCTCACAACCACAGCCTGGTAAGACCTGTGAGCAACCACCAGTCCCTGATCAAGTCTGAGCTCCTCCCATGACTGATTTATTCTACATTCCACTGGAAGAAGGGTTGGGTCAAAAGGAAACCACAGGACACACACACTCACCAGAGTTGCTTTCAGTCCTAGCTCAGCTACTTTTGCACTCTTCTGTGACTCCTTTGAATCTTCTATCTTCTCTTTAATTTCAGGAAGCAGTCCCTTCAGTTCTTCTATCTCCTTCTCGTCCTCAGGGGACCCAGAGTCTGCCTTCTTTATTCGCTCAGTCAGTATTGCTGGGATGAAACAGTTATCAGGGAAAACCACCTCGAGACAAAGTAACTGTCCAGTTACCAACATCCAGAGGCAACTATCTGCTAACAAAGATTTTACAAATTCTGCCCCTGGTGTAGTCTCACCACTTTCAGATACAACAGCACACAGCAGACCCCCAGCACACCTCACTACTTTGCCTTGGGAAAACCCAGGGGACAGCTTCAGAATTCCACGTACCCAGTCTCTTGTCTATGACCTCCATGGACTTCCCAAACTGCAGCACGGCCTCGTCGAAGTCGCTGTTGTAGTGGTAGGCCAGGGCCAGCTGGTAGTGGCTCTCGGCCAGCAGCCGGTCGTGAGCCTCCAGGTACTTCTGCTGCAGGGCCAGGCAGGCCTGGAACTCCTCGATTGCCTGCGTGTAGTTTTCTACAGGAGAAAGCCCCAAGGTCTTTACAAACCTCAGTAATTACCCACAGCAGCACCATCTAAACCCTGGTTTGGTTATTCCATGTTTTGTTACACATTACACAGTCTGCAAACAGAACCACCACTGAACACAGCAGGGCTGGGCTGATTTCAGACCATCAGATGACAACTCTGCCTCCCCTGAGACTGTCTAGGCCAGCTCCTCTGGTTCTCTCATGAGTGCTTTGTCTAATTTCAGCACAGAAAACTGAGCAGCCAAGTCAAAGCAGGCACCAAATCCTCCTGCTTTACTTTCTACCAAGAACTGAACGTAATTTTGGTCCCAGTTGTAACACGGATCTGGAGCTAAGGACAGTGCCACCTTCCTGCTAAGCTCTCCCTGCTTGTGCTCCAGGACATAAGACACAACCCTTGTTCTGCAGCCCTGGCCCAGAAACCTGTTGGGTTATTTCCAATGCCTGCCCCAGAGAAAGTGTACATTTGGATTTAACAAGATTACAATACATTTTTACATGAAAGGCAAGTGAGTCATTACAAGGCACAAACCTGAGGTTTGCCTCCCACTCCTTTTTTCTGCTGTGTAACACAAGAGCCTTTCCTGACTACAACCTAGGATTTGGGAGGGTCTGAGAGAGTCAACTATTTTTCATTACAATTTCAGCAAGTCTCTCAAGTTCATAAACAAGGTTTGGTCACTTCAGAAAGCAGAACACAAGGCTGGCAACACACTGCTTCTTAAACTTTTTTTTCCACTGTTCTGCAAAAGAACAGACTACCCTATTTTTAAGGCACCAACCATTACTTCCAAAGCTTCTCACATGGCTGCAACTATCATGATCTAATTTGTTCTCATCCTGACAGCCTTAACTCACATCTGCTCGTTTTAAAGTACAAAACCCAGTGACAGAAAGTAGAACCAAACACTTTGAATATGAGAATTAACATTACTTACCAGATTCAATGCTAACTTCTCCTAACTTCAGATGAGCTTGAGCTGCATGGAGCTGAGCTTCTTTTGTTTCTTGTCTACAGCCAGAAGAAAAAAATAGTTTTCAAATCCTGATCAGAGCATGCCACATTCTCTAACTGGCTATGCCACCATCCAATTTACACTGAGTTTCTGTGGCATATACCCACATTAAAACTTTAGTCTTTACCTCTTGTAAATGACTTTTGCTAACTCCAGCATGTCCCAGGCTAGCTCAAGATTGCCAATTTCATCCTCTTCACTTTCCTGTAAAGACCAGAAGTGCATGACAGATTAAGTGACTTGGTCAGAGACCAGATCAAACAGCACCACTAAATTCCCAACCAGTGTTACCAAGGAATCCATTTCTGCAAAAAGTGAACATTTCACCACCAGAAGAAAGAAGAAAAAAAAAAAAAAAAAGAATATGTAGTAGAGGTTATTGCATCAACCAAGACTTTGCCTGGAGTAAAGATGTTTCAATGGAACATGAACTCACATTGTTCTGTGATATGCTTTAATTTCTTTTCCAGAAATAGCAGGAGAGAGACCTTGGTTTAGGTTGTCTTTAGATGAACCAAATAAAGTTCACAGTCCAGCTTTTTTTAATGAGCCTTTGAGCTTTGTTAGAGTAGTCTGAGAAAGGGACAGACAGTTATCTTGAATGCTTAGTGCCACTCTAAAAGGCTGCAAATTTTTCCAGGTATTTTTACTGCTACATCAATGTACATCTCAGGTTTGAGGAGCACCACACTTCTCAAACAATTCCCATCCTAATCACAGCTTACTGGACAAACAGACAATTAACTGTTCCAAGTAACTCCAGTGACAGGCTGAAACAGCTCTCCCTGCCTGCCCCTGCACCACCAGGCCACATTAGCTCAGCACAGCACAAGTATGTGTGTCAGAGCAGCTGAACAAACCCAAGTCTACAGACACAGCTGAGCAAGAAGCTACAATGCAGACTAGGCCTAACACTGGCCATTGCTAGGCAATATTGGCTTTCAGAAGTACTTTCCTACACAGAACTAAATGAAACACAAATGAGCTTTTAGAAAAACATAAACATCATATTTAGGCCCAATACTTAGGCATCCTAATAAATATATGCCTAATATTTAGGCATCCTTCCACACACACTGGTGTCAGACCTCAGCAACCTCACCTTGTCTTCCACTGTCAATTCATTCTCCTTATCATCGTCAGCTTTATCATTTTCTTTATCTTCCTCTTCAGATTCTTCTGTTTCTAGAAGGCAAGTAGATGCATGAAGACACTTCTGGTTACTGTGCTTGCTCAACATGGAGTCAGGCAGAGTGTGTTATATCCAACCCTTACCCTTCCAGTGACAGGTTAGAGGTGTGATGTACGAAGAGCAGATACATTAAAGTCTCAGCATCAGCAGCCATCTTGCTGAAACCATTCAGCACTGTAGACTAAAGCAGTCCATAAGTTCAACTTCTTACTATCTACAACAGAAACTTACATAGAATTCAGTTCTCACCAATCTGTTGTCAGCTCTCACTGAAGCCACAAGATTTTGAGCAGCCCTAGAGGCACTGGCCAGCTGCTAAACTTCATGCTATACAAAGTCTTTTCAGCAAGATAGCTGCCAAGCTGAACACAAATTAGTCTGTTTCTCAGTTCATGATTCTCGTGTCACACATTTAAGTGTCAATGTTAATGAACCTCCTCTTGTGTAGTACTAATTTGACTTTTGACACTGTGCAGAAGCATCACATCATCTGTTCTAGCAGCAGAAGACGTTTTTGGAAAATGTGCAGTAAAGGAATATGGCTAATAACTTCAGAGCACTGGCTGGTCTGCAGGCTGAGGTCACACAATGCCTGTATCACAACCTCTGGCTATTCCAGAACAGAAGCCTGACTGGGGGGGACTGGAGAGCCTGTGAACTCACTAGTCTAACTCCCAGCACACACCCACCACTGAGAGGGCCAAACCTGTGAACAAGAAGACACTTGTATCAAGGTAAACAGAAGAGATGTCAGGATGCTAAGATTTAAGTAGTGGGAGGAGCTTGGGATGACACAGCACCGGGACAGGATGTTCCAGAGGGTCCTCACATTCCCAGACCTGGGGCAAAAAGCAGCAGTATGTGTGCATCAGCAGCCTCTCAGCACTGAGAGTGAGGAGCAGGCAACTATTCTTAGGTTATTTTCAGTCATCCTCTCTCCACACAGACACCCTGTTAGGCCACTGCTCCACCACTGAGTGATCACTATGCTCAGGAGAATAAATCCTTCCAGGCTCCAGAACTGTTCAGTGTCAACACCTGCCACTCCTGAAGGCACTGTCTGTGAAGATGAGTTACTGGCAAGCAAAGCTGCAATTACAGTTCATCAATTAACTTGTGCAATAGAAGGCACAGGCCCACTAAGACCACAAAGTACTGCTGCAGCAAAGGGTGCAAGTCTTACTTCAACAGAGCCCAGGAAACAGCTATAATAAAGCAGGGAAACAGAAGGGCAGAAGCTGGACAGCCAGAAGACTGTACTAGAGCAGCAATGAGCCTTCAGCAAAACAAGTTTAGATTTTCCAACTAAATTTTTGCTAGCAATGACCATCAGAAAGACTCAGTTGAAGAGTTCCTCTCCTCCAAGAGAAGTAAATTTATGTGTTCAGCTGTCTTTGTTTTTTCACCACCATTTTAAAATAAAACACAGCTATAACCAGAGGCAGTTTGTGCTTTGCAGTTACGTGAAGGTTAGTGCAATACACCCAGATGCATGCAAGTGAACATCCATTCAGTATTCTCCACCAGCCTAGCCATTACTCACACATTTCACAGGGCTGTCAGTTTGCTTTCAAGTAAGACTTGCTTTGCAGTTAGTTAAGCGTTAGTCTAGAGAAACTGAGACCATTCACTATTCCTTGAAACTTTACTTGTATGTAAAGTCCTTCAAGAGCCCCTTTACTGTGCCTTTTCCTTATTCTAAGGCAAACAGAAAATTCTGAATGGAACACTTTTTACCCATTTGTTAGCCAAATCCATCAAGTCATCCACCCACAAGTATTTTTTGCCTCTCAGTGTTACCTTCTCCCTCTTCCATCAGGTCATCTTTCTCTTCTTTTTCTACCTTAGCACCTTCACCCTCTTCAATCAGGTCACCTTTCTTTTCCTCTTTCTCTACCTTAGCAGCAACTTCAGCCTTTTCTTTCATGTCACTAGGTGGCTCTTTGCCCTCTGTGGGCACAGGCTCCTTTGAGGACTCTGTCTCTTTAGATTCACCTGGTTTCTCTTCTGTAACTGTCTCTACTGGCTCATGTTTCTCTTCTGCCTTCTTCTGTTCAGCCTCCTCTCCATCCCCTTCTGCAGCTTCTTTCTGTTCCACAGCAGCTGCTGCCTGTGCTTCTGCCTTCTCTTCCACAGCTGTCTCAGCCTGCCCTTCTACAGCCTCTCCCTTCTCCACAGCTGACTCTTTTTCTGTTGCTTCTGCTGCCTGTTCTCCCGTCTCTCCCTTCTCTTCCACAGCCACTTCTCCTGCTTCAGTCTCTTCCCCAGATGCCTTTTCCTCCTTGTCTGACTCTTCTGTCGTTCTCTCCTCCTCAGCTGCCTTCTCTACCTTGTCCTCTTGCACTGTCTTCTGCTCTTTTTCTACTTCCTTCTCTTCCACAGCTGCCTCCTCATTCACAGGCACCTGCTTCTTCTGCTCTTCTGAAGTTTCTTCTTTTCCCACAGAAATCTCAATCTTCTCTTCAGCCTCTTCGTGCTTCTTTGCATCCTTGTCAACAGCTGCTTCTTTGGGTTCTTCTTTAGTATCTTTCATTTCAACATCCTCTTCTTTGATTTCCTTCTCAGAGAGTACTGTAGACTCTTCCGTGGACTTTTTGGCCTCTTCCTTTTCCCCCATGGCGTTATAAACCTGTTCTCTCAACTCCTCCCTTGCTTCTTCTACATGATTGAGGAAGCATAAACATTTCTTCGAGTTTAGTGATAAAGACATTAACGAGCACTGACAACACCACCCTCAAGACCCTCCAGTGTGTTGGTTTGTTACCAAGTTGGATGACACTCCTAAAAGCTTCATTTTCCAAGTACAAGGAATTAGGAGACAACCAACATAGCTGCTTGCTCTAAGTCCCTTCCCCTTCCCCAGACTGCAGCATTGCAAGCGGCCGCTCAAGCAGCGTGCGGTTGTGCAGCGATTTTAGTCACAGCATAGCGAGAGGTGCCAGTGCTTTAACAGTCTGGATGGACAGGAACCCCTGTATCCTCTCCAGCTGCAGGCAGCATAAAATAGCCACTGTTCTTGGGACTTTGTACAGAGACTCTGACCTCTGGAACTACACACACTGTACTGCTACAAGGTTACAAAGCAGCGGAATCAGCGGTGAAGCTCAAGAAAGCAAGTTTGAATGCAGTGTTGAGGACACGGACGCCTGGTGACCCTTTACACATGCTTTCAGTGACCAGCTCCTTGCAGATGTTTTACAGATTTTGCTCATCTTTAAGCAAGACTACAAAAAAACCAAACAGAAACAGAGTCCATTCAGACTGCCAAGAGTTTCAATAGAATGATTCAGGCTACCCAAGATACCAATGGACTAAACTTGGATCATTCCAACAAAAAAACACAGCCTGGAGCCTCCATGGCAGGGCAGGCAGCTTTACATACCATCAGCAGCTGGCAGTGCAGAGTCATCTTCTGCTTTTTCTCCTTCCTCTTCCACCTGCACCCCTTCTAAGGCATTTCCCAGCACACCATTTTCCATTCTAAAGGGAATAGGAGTTTGTTATCCCTTGGATATTTAATACCCTTATTTGAACTGCACAAGCTGCAGTGCCACAGCCCATCCCACCCAGGGCAGTGCTGCCCATGAAGGAGTGAAATCCTCTTACAACAGACACACTCTTCACCAAATGACAAACTGTCACCATACCTTGCCAACTCCAGGAGAGATTTTCCATAATAAAAAAAAGCTTCTGCACACTCATCCGCTGTCTCACCGTACTTTTTACCCCTACAAAAATAATAAAGAATTATTTGCCTGTGCCTGCTTTAGATATGGATATGTGAACTTGAACATTAAATATTCCTATCCTAACAAAAGGACCACTTTCTTGGCTCACTTCCTATTGCTTTAAACAAATATTGAATGCTTCTCTCAATTACATATGGCTTCAAACATCCAAATGAGGAAATTAATCTGTAACCCAAATAGTACATTCAGAAAGATTGACCAAGACTAGTGAGCAAGTTACTAGAGAAGACACCTGCATAATAAACTACCAAACCCCTTTCCCTCCTTAGGGAACTCTGCTGGTAATGCTTATCACAAAAGCCACCTAAACTGCACACCAACTACAGCATTGTCCAACTCTTAGGTGACTTTAAATAGCTTGTCCCCTCACAGCTGCATTATAAATTATAAACATGTTATGTAAAAATCCCAATCTTTCTTGCATAATCCACACCAGAACAGCCAAGCTGAAGCCCAAGCCCAGCAAAAACACACAGAACCTTCTACTACTCACAGTAAGCTTGCAGCCTCCTGGAATGCATTCACAGCAGCTGGAATATTTCCCATTACCAAGTGCTTCTGTCCCAAACCCAATAGTTTCTTTGATTCTCCATCCACATCCATACTAGAGGAAGGGGAAATAAATCAAATAAAGGATTCTGTTAGTTTTCACAGTAACTTTAGCTTTCAAAACCTAGTCTGCTTTATGGAATAGTGAGTTGCATACATTACAGTGGTTGGAATTACCAGAGTAGTTGGGATTTTTTTGGTTTTGTGTGTGTAAATCTGAAACAACTGATAGTTCCAATAACCAAGGGAACACAGGCAAATTTATCCAATCACTGCAACAAGTATCACAACCTGCTGTGACAAAGGCTGCTAAAAAATAAACTTTAGGAGTTGCACACCAACCCACCATGGAGCACCAGTGCTCCAGACTCCAATGCTAGATCAAGAAAAAGAAGATTAAACTCAAGTTAAAATTTTTCATAGCACAGCATGGTGCATCTGACAAGAATGACAGATGCAAGTGTCAGTTTCAGTTCAGTGCATCTTGCACAGCTTCATTTCCAGAAGGTCCAGCCCAGCATCTCCGACTGGGACAAGAGGAGCCACCCACAGAGGAACACAATGTATCACATGCCAGCTGCACACTTGTACCTCTCCAGCACTAATTAAAAACCCAAAAACTTCAAGAACTGCTTGATACATTTTTGCATGTATCAATCCCTGAAAAGGCCTTGATGCACTGGATTTGTGCAAAGCACTGGTGAGCACAGGTTTTCAGCACCTACATCAGACATGGGAGCTAAGCTCCAAGTCTAAGAAGGGATCTGAAGGGTGACCTCTGCCTCTCACACAGTAACTCCGGGATTCTGTGTTATTTGCTACTGACAATCCCCACTCCCATCTCACCTGTCTGTCTTGTCTGTGGATGTGGAAGGAGCTGCCAGTTCCTCTTCCATCCTGCAAACAGAAAATCGAATGTTTTTTTATTCACGTTTAGAACCGGCCAACCACTTCACGGCACCAACTGAGCTCTCGGGGGGTGCGAAAGCAGCACCAGGAGCCCCGGATCAGCGGTGCCCAGCCCCCGCTAGGGGCTCGGGCCCCTCAGTGTGGTGTACGGTCCGGAGGGAGGCCGTGAGGGGCTGTGCCAGCCCCGGCCCGGCCGCTCCCGGGCAGACAATGGGGCCTTTCCCGCCTTCCGCCGGCCCCGCCCCCCGCCCTTGGCGCCAAACCCCGGCGGCGGCTCCTCACGGGCCGCCGGTCACGTGACGCGCGCCCCCTCCAGCCCGCCCCGCGGCGTCGGCTGCCCCCAACAAAGATGGCGGCGGCCGCGCAGCGGTCACGTGGGGGCTCCGCGCGAGCCGCGCGCGCCCAGCTGGCGCCGGAGGAGCGGGGCGGCGGCACGTACCACCGTAGCACGGCCGGCGGGGGGGGACGGCGGAGGCAGGTACCACAAACGGCGAGGGGGGGACGGGGGACGCAGGTACCACCGCCGGCGAGGAGGAAAGGGGGGGAGGAGGGGGTGCAGCTTCGCCAGCCCGACCAGCACCCCCGGCCCTCCCCCCAAGGAAATCCGGCCCACCAGCCCGCTTACCCCCCATGCCCTCCGGTACCCTACGGCCCGAAGGCGCCCCCCCCCTCCCCTGATGCCCCCCGTCCCCGACACGCACACACCGTAACCGGGCCCAGCCCGCGCGGCCCTACCTAGTCTGGGAGGCCGGCGCGGGCTCAACGCAGGGGGGAGCGGCGATGGCCGAGGATTGCATAGAAGCTGCTGGAGAGAGGGGCGGCGGCGGCAGAGTGCAGCCCCCTGCCCCTCCGGCTGGCTATATACCCCCGAGGACACGCCCCGGCCCGCCTGGCGGCGCGCGCGCGCCGCAGGGGGACTACCGCTCCCGGCACGCTGCGCGCCCGCCCCGCCGCGGGACGCCGGGGGCGCCGCCGCGCAGGGCGCGCTGGGAAGTGTAGTGCCGGAGAGTGAGGCGGGGTCCCGCGGGGCATGCCGGGAGGTGCAGTCCCGCTCCCTCAGCCCGGCTGTGGTACCCCCTCAGCCGCAGCCTGGCGGCCCGGGAGGCTCTGGCACCCCGGCCCGGGCTCTGAACAAACTCGGGTGTCTGCCCAGCTAACGCAGATGCTCGACTCTCCCCTGCGACACGAACACACGAGCAGGCAGGGCTGACATGGCCGCTGCCCTGTCACAGCACAGCCCAGCACCGAGACCGCCAGGCTCTGCTATTTCAAGGTAAAAGTTCTCCAGCTTCAGCCCCGCTATGTCCCTCCCTGCAGGAACAGAGCTGGGAAGTGTGGGGTTCAAAGAGCTACAACATTAATGTGCTTTTCTTGGGAATTCTCTCAGCCCAGTTAGGTACTCTTGCTCAGAGAAATAACTAGAGTAAGTTAGTTGGGGCCTTGATAAGAGGGAGGGAAAAATTCTCAGTCATACAACGAGTACAGAATTTATTTAAACAAGCAAACATGCAAGTGAAACAAGCAAGAAAAGCCACTGTCCTTGGCAGGATTGCAACAAGAACCGTATTCAAAGTCACCATATTTGAGTAGAACAATTAAATATACCAACAAGAATTTAATTTTCCTTAGAAGAAAATGTCCAGTCTAGTAAAGAATCCTAAAGGAGGATTGGCTTCCTCCACTGAGGCAAATTCATGAGGAATTAGGAAACATTTTACGAAGCAACAGAAGTTCCTGAAATTTTGCCTGCGGTTTACAAGGAGTGATAAATTGGTGTCACTTTTTTCTGCAGTTCAGCTGCACACTGTGAGGCCCAGGGCAGGAACTACCTGAGAAGGCTTTACACTCCAAATGAATACATAGATCTGCTATAGGCCTATTGCAAACGAGGGTATCCAAATTAAAGTGTCTAATTCCTTAACTTTTGAACTATTTGATATACAAGACTTTTTCTAATTGCTTGCTACGGGAAAATAGCAATCCAATAGCAATTCTAATTACTGTGGGGAAAAAAATTAATCCTATTTAACAGGTAGAGAGGACCAAAATAAAGTGTTGATGTTTCTAAGGCCACAGAAGTGTCACCACCAGAGCACAGGTAGGTACCAACACCTCATGCCCTTTGTGCTCAGCCAGTTCATTAGGAGACTGACACAAAAGAAAACTGTGCTTAGAGCTGGAGTTCCAGTCCACGGGTGCATCAGCACTCAGCAAATCAGTCCCTGCCAGGGGAACACAGACATGGCAAGTAGGAAAACAGGCACAAAAGGCCAAGGACTCACCCCGAGTTACCAGCAGGTCAGTGGTACAGCAGGAGACAGGAGCAGCTCTCCTAAGCATCAGCCAAAGACATTTTTTTGGCAGCAACCAAAAATGCAACATTAAAACATTGGGAGCTCTGAAAGGTCTTTGGTCTTACTGTACAATTAGGAACTAATTTTGTGACCTTCCAGAACTCAAAATGGACATCTTTGGTAAAGAAACACTTCACGGGAAAAGCAGGATGTTTTTCTGCAAGACTTGCTGCAAAGTTCTTGTGGCTTTTGTGATAGGATCAGAGGTGCTGTGAGAGCTGAAACCCAGCACTGTGACAAGCAAGAGAGAGAATTGCCCTGAAGGCCTGCTCCAGGGTCTGCTTTTATTCTGCTCAAATCTACAGGCAAATTAAAAGAAAGAGAAAATTGACAACTCCAGGTCCCAAAAGTACGATGAAGTGGATAAAAGCACTGGGCATGGCTGATTACTTGGGTTTTAATGAATGATTTAGGGACATAGTGCAATTGTAGCACCTTTCACTTTACTCCCTGTGTAAAAAATTATTAATAAAAGAGATCAAAGTTGATGGCTGAGCAATTCTTTAGCCTTAAAAAACTTTCACACCTTCACCCTTCTTTTTTTCCCCTCATCATGGTAGCAACTGAAGTTTTCAAAACCGTTTCACAGTAGTAACCAAAGTAATTACTCAAAGTAATGCCCTTGTCTGATAACGATGCCTCTGGAACTTGACTTAGACTCCTCACTCTTTATCTAATCTCCAAAAGATCTGATGCCTCCAGGAGCCAGCTTGTAGTCATTGTGATAAATCCACAAACTCTGAAACAGAAGCTGCAGGATCTCCAGGCAGGAGGTCGATTAGAAGTAGTACATTGTAGGAAAACCCACTTGGGAAGGAAGGTTTTAATTTGGGCAGTGGCAACTGTCAAAAAACCGTGGCAACAATTACTTTGTGTGAAGGCAATTACTGGATCATTACTGCAACGCCTGATTTTCCAGCACTTAATAGGGGTCGTTGAAGGGGTAGTGGGGGTGTCCAGCATCTCTGGCTACTAGCTTTCCATCCACCTGTGAAATAAACAAGACAGACTCAAGTGAGAAAGATAAACTCCACTCTTACTCGCAGTTTCAAGTTCTCCATGATTTAGATTTCTAAAACTTTGTATCCCAAAAATCTCGGAGTACATTTTTGAGCTTAAACAAGAGCTCTTCCCTCTACTCCCAGGTCCTCTTAGCCTTTCTTGAAAGAAAAGACAGACTTCTGTAGCCTAGAGCAAGAGTCTCTCAAGCTGCAGAGACTTGAAGAATTAGACTAAGGATAGTTAAAAGCCTTGTAGGTGTTACTGAGTAAGTGCTGTAACACACACACTTCAAACACTTTATTGGAGTTGGAGCCTTTGTCCATGTTTCCATCCTAGAGAACTGCTGGGCTGCCAATTTTAGAGATGGATAAGATGAAACACATTGAGAGGCTTGTTCAGGGTCACATACTGAGGCATTCACTGATAGTGTCACTGAACTCCTTTTAGGAACATTTCCACAGAAGGACAACTTCTCCAGCAGTAAAATGGGAGCACTGAAACCAATATTCACAGATAACCAGAGGCTTGGGCTGGCCCAAAACCAGACATGGCCATGCAGAAGTCTCAGTTCCTACATCCCACCTCGAAGCATTCAGGTGGACAACTTGCATTTCTGTTGCACCAAGTCCATTGCAACACCCCAACTTCCGTGTGGCTGAGGTAAATAAAACCTCATCTGTAACTTCTGGGGAAGTCTGGGTGCAGCACTGGCCCAGAGCACACAGCTCCCCACGTCAGGCAAGCACCATCCAGCCAAAACTTAGATAAACAACTAATGCCTCAATAAAAGTTGTATTAGAGAAATCCTTGATTTTTATACATAAAAACGTGATGGTAGTGATCACTCAAAATGTTATGGGCACAGAGGAAATCACAGGGACTTCCAAACCAAGTATCCACTAGCAAGTGTCCCATTAGCTTTGAATATAAAACCTGCATTTCAAAGCCACTGGACTTGCTGCAATGAGCTGTTTAAATGAACGGAGTCACCTGGGGGCACTGCAGAGCACAGAACGAAGATGTTACGGTGTAACATTTGACTAACGCTCCGATTAAAATAGACCTGCCATGAGGCTGTCAGCTGAAGGCAATCCTTACAACAGGACAGAAGTGTCACGGTAACTTCAGGTTTCCTCAAGTTCTCTTGAAAGCCAACAGCTTCCTCACGTTCCTAGAACTCATATTCTGCACTCTCCCCCCCAGTTCTGTCCCCCTGCATATTTGTCCACACAGAACAGGCAAGAATTCTTGTTCACAGCAGGCCAAGCCAGCAGCTGCCAGAAGCAATGTTTCACATCACTGATTCCAGTCTACTCCAGGAATGTGAGAGAAGGGCGGGGGGGATAAAATCAGCAATGAACACACCTGCAGGTCAACAGTAGCTAACTTTTAAAAAGAGATCATGATGTGCTCACTATATTCCTCCTCTCCTGGCCTGCCAGTCATTTAAGTTCCACTCAAGTATATTCTTTGGCCAATTATATGTTTCCAAAAGTTTGGATTTCAGATTGGTGCAAGGTACCTTCCAAACTCTATCCAGATAATGAACAAATAATGCAATGTAATATCCTCCCCTCAGACTTTAAACATACACAACAAGGAAGAGAGTGGCACAATTTTAAGAACTTGTGGCTATAGATCAATGAGGTAAAGCCAAGAAGAACTGTCTCATCAATTACAATAGGAGCTCTCTTGTCACTGTCACATCACACTTTGAAATCCAGACACTAAGTCAGATTCATAGCACAGATAGGCATGAAAGGTTAGACAGGAATTTTAATTCACAGTTGATGGAAATTCTTTCCAATAAGCCCAGAAGGGATGGGCAGGAGACAAAAGGTTCCATCAGAGATCTTAGAGCTACAGATCTGTGATTTAACTCCACTCATCTTGCTTCTTCCTGTCTCATTATCTGACAATATGGCAATATCTTTGAAGCCCAGCTGCATCACCACATTCACCCTTTCTCAAGCTGGATGGGCTGCCACTTTGAACTGTATTTCATCTCTCTTTGTGAACCCCTGTGATCTGATCAGGTCTCCCAGGTAACAAAAGCACATGAATTATCCCTGGCTCATTCAAGCTAGGCTACATTTAAATGTATTTTGCAGTTTCATTAACAAAAACAACTTTGTTTGCAGCATGAGTAGCAAAACACTTGAAAGAAACATATTGTCAGCAGTAGGTGTGCTTGTCACTACCCCATTCACACGGATCAGCAGCTAAGCTGCTTGTTTGGTATCCAGACTCCTGATCCATAAACATGGAGAGAAGTTTGGCTGCAGGGATGTGAGGGTTTATATTTATGCACACGTACAGTTAAAAGGATGGCCTTGAGGCTCATGTCAGCATGACAAACAGTGAAGGCTGTAACAAGTATCTACCCTTGATACGAGACAATCATTCCCACACATTCACAGCTTCTTCTCTAACGTGGGCTGGTCACTGATACACTCTCAAGTATTTGAAAAACCCACAATGATAAATCCTGGAGAAAAGCTTTCACCAAGGAATTCCTATAGTCAGCAGCCACTACTGAAGGATAATTTACAGGCAAAGCACTGAAGAGGCCAGGCTATGCCTGACAGCTCCCAAATTTGCTGAGATTTCCTGTATCTGTACAGTGTACTGTATGGCAGAGAAGGGATAAATCACTTCAGATTCATTATAGCACAACCACAGCAACTTGTTACAGTTGCCATATTCTGGCCAGTAATGCACCAGAGAATGGCAACAGCTTTCTGTTATAAAGTCAGAAGCAGGACAAGAAGAAATGACAAACAAGTCAAGTTATAAAGTCAGGAGATAAGGCACTGACTTGGAATTTTGCAGTGAGGGAAAAGGAACGAGTTTAGGTCCTTTAATGTAATAAAGGAAAGACCAAGAGGATTTCAATGCTTACAAGGCAGAGAGGCTTCTCTAAAAACAAACTGGCATCTGCTAGCACATGAGGTAAAGGTTCGTGTGACACAGTAAACTGCTGATGCTAAAAGATGCTGCAGCTAATGGATTTGGGAAGAAAAATAGAACAGCCTAATCCAAACTCCTTACATTGGAGAAAGGTCATTACAACAGATTCTGAAAGGGGGACATGCAGCAGAGGGGAGGGGACGAATTCCCTGATGTGACTTCCACCGTGGATGTGGAGAAGCAGCAGCACCCCGAGTCTGATCTTAAAGGTTTATGGTACAAAGTAGACAGTGACAGCTGGCACAGGAGCATGTCTAGAGGAATGCCATGGAGCTTAGCCTGCTTCGACTTGGGAAGAACAAATCAGCAGGAGTTTGGTGGGATTTGAAGATGGGACTCAAAGACCCATGGGAGTCAGTAATGAGAACTCAAGAGAGAGCCAATGTCCAAAACAAGAGGACAAAAGTTCTCAAGAAGCTGCCTTTTCTGTACCCGGCTTTTGAAAAATTCCTTCATCTTAGATACCCTAAGGAGATGCAGTGTTCTTATGAGTAAATAGTTCTGATGGGAACGAAAGAAACAAAACTGTAAAAATCCCAAGTGGCGACCATACGCACATGATGAAAAGCATTAGAAAAACAAGAAATTTACCGTAATCATTGGCACAATGTAACGCCAGTTTTTGTTCAGGCTTCCAATGTGGCTCATCTCCTCTTCTGTGAGGCTGAAGTCAAACACCTGAGAACAAAAGCCAGAGGCTTTACCCAATAACCATAGGTTGCCATCAGTTTGTTTTCTGCTAATAAATATGAAATTGCAATGAAACTCATAACACCAAAGCAAAGCGTTAATATCTGAGCTGTTCACACACCTTCCAGCTCTAAGCTTACACTGGTGGGACTGTTTCTCACAGCAAGTGCTGCTATTCAATAAATATTCTGTTTCCATGTAGATCTAAACCTCGAGCAACTGCGGAATTTATTGGAATTTGTTGAGATTTCTAGTAGCACACTACGTGACAGATTTTGGATTAATGGGAGTAACAGTTACATGAACAACTCCTTACTTAAAAACAAGTATGTAACCAGCCAATCTTTATGAAAAAAGATCCAAGGAGGTGATTCAGAAACATCCCTTAAGATTATTTAAAGTCAGGGTTTTCAAATCATTTCGGAAGTCTCTACTTCAGAGCAGAAGTGAACCACACTTACTCCTTCAGCACCACCAGAATGGCAGTTTGCTGGAGAAGTAGTCACCAGCCCTGACTTGCAGGATAGAGCAGCTATTACTCATAAATAAGAGTCACTGAGCATAGTTAGAAGACTCCCTATTTCAATGAATTTGTGTCTCAAAAAAATTTAAGTACAGATTTTTCATTTAGACCCCTACAAAGTACATTCTTTACCTTCTGGTAACAAGACTGTGCATGTGCACATTGCATGCACACACCGAGTTGCTGAAAACACATCCTTTGTTTTCAAAAAACATCTTTACCCTCCCTCCCCAGCGTGTGCATACATTGATGAACAAGTATGAACCAAGTGCCTCAGCTTGCTGCTCTGCAAGTTGTAGGACAGTATAGCAATTACTCACATGAAAAGTGCATTTCTGAAACTCCTCTCCTCCATTTCAGCTTACCTGCAGATTCTGCTGAATGCGAGCAGGAGTGACACTCTTGGGAATGACAACCACTTTACGCTGCACTTGCCATCTGCAAGAGGAGGTGAGAGACTTTGTGCATGCAGTCCATGGACAATAAGTATTTATTTTGGTTGAGCAATAATCTCTGGCAGCAGAGATGCCATTTCTGTGAAATAAAAATCTCCACAGGAGTGACACAGCCCTGTGTTGTATTAGGACCTGGTATATCCAAGCTCAAGCAAAACAGTAACAACTGAATCAGAGAGGGGAAAATGTTTATGCCTTGGAACAAGCACCCAGGTTTCAACTGTTTTATGCTAAAAATCCAAGAAATGGTCAGAAAAACATATTTAGGCATTTCAAGCAAGTTCTAACCTGACAACCACTCAAAAACTAAATGAAAACCCAGATCCCTGAAGTGCCTGTCTAGTGGCTTGAGCACAAAATCTTGAACACATTCAGCTCTCTGGGTAACATGCTACTGCCCAAGACTGTGGTAGGGACACTGATGGATACAAAGCCAGTCAAGAAAAATGAGGATAGAAATCCAATTTTAGTTTAGAAGGTGCTGATCACATTCTGGGTATCACTCAGTCACCTTGTTTTCTAATATCCAGTACCTGGTTAGACAAAAACTAAACAGCAAATAGTTCTTCAGTGCAAAGGAGGCAAGTATTTACCTCAGCCCCTCTCTTCCTGGGAGCCAGCTGAATGCAGCAGCAAGCACTAGAGGTTTCAGGGAAACAGCCAGATGCAAATTCAGTGGGCAGCATTCAGATGTGATAGGCTGCCTTAATTGTCCTACTGCTATTTCCCAGCAGAAAAGGTACTGTCCCAGACATGGCAACAGTCCACGTGAACTATCTCAGACGTGGATCCAGGCCCTGAATGGACCCTTCTGATCTAGCCTACCTGCCCAAAGGCAGGACCAACTCTACCAGTTTGTAAAACAAGCACCAAGTGGGATTTGCTTTTGACACTCCCTGTGATTTTAACCCCTCCCTGACACACTAAGTGGATTCCTTCTAGCTTGTATGTTTTGCTTGACTGAAGGCTGGGTCCCAAACACCACCTCTCTCACAATTATTCTGTACCTGAGGATGATCTGTGCAGGTGACTTGCTGTATTTTTCAGCAATTTTTTTGACCCCAGGTTCCTCTAGCAGCACAGGCTCATCCGGGTGTTTCCACATGCGATCAGGTGAGCCAAGGGGACTGTAGGCAGTGACCACCAGTCCTCGTTTCTGGCAGTGAGCAATCAGCTCGTTCTGAGCTAGGTAAGGATGGCATTCCACCTATTAAAATGACCCACAATGAGTGGCTACAGAACAGATATCAACATACAATGAAACAAACAGGAAGTCAAGCACAAAAGAACAAAACATATCACAGGAGTTCATTCCAGATTCCAGAAAACCTTATGAGGATAAGGTTTAAGGTAACCTTAGTAACTCAAGTCACTATCAGGAGAAAGAAGTGTCTGGTAGGCTAAGCTTATGGGAAACAAAGAACAGATCACCTGAGCTCAGTGCTGGACTTTCCCTTGGTACTAAACAGATCATCCAATAAGCAAGCAATTTCTATGCAGTAGGGATTCAAGTTACTCCCTCACAATCTTTCCTTTTTACAGACTAAGTTGTTTCTCACATGGAAGATGAACTCTTCCACAGACCTGTTCTAAGCAGGTATAATTACCCACAGAACACAGATGTAGGCCTCCTTTCCAATCTGCCTGGAAAGACAGCCTCTGTGTGCCTGCTCCTGCAGAGCTGGCTATATTCTTCCCTGCAAATAAGAAGCTGCACCTCTTGTGCTAAACACATGACATTGGTTTGCAAATTCTTCACTCTTAAGGACAAACAGGAAAGGTATTTGTCTCCTTTATCCACCTTACCTGGAGCACAGCTGGCTTCACAGTAGCCACACTTAGTACATCATCGATCTGATGACTGTTGAAGTTTGACAGCCCAATGGCTTTCACAAGACCCTTTTCCACCAGTTTCTCCATAGCCTTCCAGGTTTCCTTATAATCAATGTAGTCGTAACGCATCGTGTTATCAGGATTCTTTGGGAAGAGGTTGTCCCCTCGTCTACAGCATCAAAGGTCAAGTGTAAGTACATGCACCAAATTATTTTAGTTCTTCACTCAAAGAAACCTTCCTCACAGCAGTCTTAAAAGTTTCTACATAGTCTGAAGGACAAACTGAATGAATCTGTTCAATTCCATTACATGACTTAGCCTATAAGCAGTTATTACACAAGACAGTTGTTCCTACATAAAGTTGTTACACGGCACTTTGAAGTACTCACCTACAGCAGTGACTACACAGAACTGATAAACCACTGTAGACACAGCAGCAGGTCTTTGCACACTTTGATCCCCATGAAACAGCTGATTTAGGGAGCAGCAACTCAGAGGGCAGCTTGGAGTTGCTACCAAAGGGATCTGGGTTTAAGAGCTATCTAAGAGAAACTGTATTCAAAGAATACTGGCCTTCCCACTCCCTCTGGATTCTGTAGCTGTGTCACTACTCAATACAAGCACAGATTCTCCCAGAAGTCCTAACATGTACATGTTCTTTACAGGTTGGTTGTGTTTTCTTCCAATTAGTCATACCAACACATTAAAAAAAAAAAAAAAAACCAAAAAAAACACCTCCCCACAAACAAACAAAAAAACCACCACCAAAACCAAAAAAGCCCACCCAAAACAGACACAAAGTACCCAGCTGTGCCCGGTGACACCCCTACAGCCAAAGGGGTGAGAACCTATGCCTGGTCTCTGTGCAGTCCATGCTTGGAGAGGTACCAGCAATCCCCCTGGCAGAGCCCTGCTCCATAATCACCACATGACTCTGCTAGCTCAGCAATGAGACTCTTGAAGTGCTCTAGCTAAGCAGTGAATGGTGTGAGAAATGGCAGTACCTGGGGACAAGGGGAGATGGTTCTTCATGTCACTGGTAAATCTAGAACCAAAAGTAACTCTGAAAGCCTTATGAGCTCCCAAGTCAGAAGAGCAGCTTCACATGTCAAGAGTACTGTATTAAGTGAGAGTAATTTTCAAAACCTAAAGGCACTGTGATTTTCATCTGGAAGTCTGTTTTAATTTTTCTGTAAATAACATTCCTTAGCTTAGCCTCCCAATGCAACAGACATTATAAATAACCATGCATTAAAACAGTTACGTAGAAATAACAGAAAACTGCAGAGTGTGCCATTCCCAATGAGAAAAGAAATTAAACTGCTTTATTAGACGGTCAGTTTTGTCAACAGTGGCACAATATAAATTTAAATAGTAGTACTATCTAAACATCCAAACGTACATTATTATTTGTCTTATGTGTTATTATCAAAGCCATGTTTGATGGGTTGGTTTTTTTCAAGCAAATGAAAAGCAAACCTGTTGCACAACAGAGGGAATTTTTACCAGCTCTTCCTCCAGACCAGTTCTAGTTAAAAACACTTCCTCATTCTGTTATGCTGAGGAATATATTTATACTTTGAGCATCTTTCATCTTATCATTAGTGTATGACATTTGTAAAATTCAGTTCATATGACAAGAAGGAGAAAAAGCATTCTCAGATTTGCAGAGCGGAGGCCCCTTAAACTGAAAGGGCTTGAGTGAAGATTCCATGCAAACCTTTGGCAAGGAGATTTATTCCTCCTGCCTTTTTGTTGATTGTAGTTGGGTGGGGAAACAACTACTTCCACATCTACAAGGAAATAGAGTATGGAACTGTGCTTATCATGGGATTGTAGGATAAGTACATTTAACACTTAGCTGGAAAGCTTTATCTCTTACTTCCTCAAATCATGGAATTACTGCAATTTGTGTCATAAGAAGTCAATTCCCTTCCACCTCATACAGATACCACCATGATACTGCATGTGTTTGTCCACTCCACTGTAGGATAAGTATGTTTAACACTTAGCTGGAAAGCTTTCTTATCTCTTACTTCCTCAAATCATGGAATTACTGCAATTTGTGTCATAAGAAGTCAATTCCCTTCCACCTCATACAGATACCACCATGATACTGCATGTGTTTGTCCACTCCAGTACAGCTAATAACCAATAGTGAGAAGTGTTGTCTTTATGAAGCACTTAATTTCCATTTCACAGATCAGTACAACTAAGGCAAAAGCAGTTCTGGTATTTTTTCAAGGTTACCAGGTAGGCCAATGGCAGAACCAAGAATAACTGCTACACTTCCCCAGTGCCTAGATGAAGACACTAGACTGTTTTAACCTTTAAATACCACAAAACACCTTGCAGGCAGCATAAACAGGAAGAAACTCACAGCTCAGAAAGAACATCCTCAGGATATACATGAGCCACTTATGTAAAACTGGTGTTTCTGCATTCTGTGCCCTTTGCATGTAGAACTTACTCAAAGGCATGAGGCCAGTGCATGAGGTACAGGTCCAGGTAATCCAGTTTCATATCTCCAAGTGTTTTCCTCAGTGCTGGCTCTACATCTTCAGGGTGGTGCTTGGTATTCCAGAGCTTTGATGTTACAAACAGGTCCTCCCTTTTAATAACCTTCAAAAAAGGAAGGAGAGCATAATATACTGGAGCAAGTTCAGAAAGAGAATTGCAACAACTCCCCAATTAGTTTTAAAACAAAGAGAACAAATGAAGTTTTGTGGTTTGTTATGTTTTTTTTAATGGAACCTACAAATTAGATCTTTCAAAAATATATTGGAAGGAGAAGTGCCAGAGAAATACACACAGTGGCAAGTTTTAAAGTATATAAAATACTTTAGCAATTAGAAGTTTTGAAAAATAATAAAATTCCTTTCCACATACTCTTCCAAACCTTCCAATTCAAGGGTTAAAGCCATTACTAAGTGTGATGTGGCCAAAAGAAAGATTACTCAGCTTATTCATATGTAAATTTTCAAATTTCCATTTAACAATTCACATATTTCAGGCTCAACCAGCTAACTTACTTCACCCATCACATGCTATAGACCAAGATTGCTTCTTGTAAAAAAAGCGTGGGAAAATAATCAGGAGATTCCCCAAACCTCTGCATTGGAGCTTCTGGCTGTGGAAGGCCAGGCTCAACCAGCTAACTTACTTCACTCATCACATGCTATAAACCAAGATTGCTTCTTGTAAAAAAAAGCGTGGGAAAATAATCAGGAGATTCCCCAAACCTCTGCATTGGAGCTTCTGGCTGTGGAAGGAACACACTAAGAACTGGGAGCTCTGCACCCTGTGTTGGAATGGTAAGAACCAGAAATAAAAAATGGAGAACTTGTTATCTAGAAAGTATAAAATACAAAAGGGAGATCACACTGGGCAAAATGAAGCTCAGAATTCCATCAGAAAGGATGCTTCTCACTGTCTCGTCTGACAAAACTTCACTCAAATCTATTTTGAAGAATTTGGAATGATTAATTCCTTAGTTTCTCTCTTCCAACCATTCAATTATTTCTGTGTTTCACACAAGGATGTTGTGTTTAAAAGGAAGATATTTAAAAATTCTTTTTAAAATAATTTTGATTCAAATTCTAGTTCTAAGTTAGCTAGCTAATATGAACTGAACAAAATGCTTCCCATTGTTACCACACCTAATAGGGAGGAATCCCTGGGGCAAGCTGAAAACAGCCTCTCTTAAGCACATAACAAAGAGATTGCCCTAAAGCCAAGGCAAGCACAGCAGGAAAGCAAGAACATGAAAACTTCCTTTCCATGGGCTGTGAGGCTGTACAGATTATCCTTTTGGCCCCTTCAGGGAATAAATTTAAGATTCTACCTCAGCTCATACATAGGAATGCCTGCCACATTACATTATACTTAGGCCTCAAACTCTCAGGTGCAGACTCTGGAGTCACATTTATGAGCCTTCCACGTGCACTGTTTAAAAAAAAATTAAAATTCACTACATTTACTCACTCATATTTTAGCAATAACAAAAAACCTACAGTTGATATTTTATCAATAACCGAAAAACTAAATTTGCTATGGCTATACCCATTGCATGCTAGATAGGAAGGTCAGGGTAACTTTTCATCTAAATCATGACAAATATTTTACATTATAACTACTGATTCTGGGAACCCCAAAGTATCCAAATTGGGATACTTTGTTAGGGGAAAAGGAGCAGGAAAAGGAAAAAACCACCACCACCGGCATTTTCTGTAGCTTGCATCCAAACATCCCTGACAACGTTTTGTCCCAGTGACAGCCAGGAGGGTTCTAAGAGGAGAGAAAGGCCTCTGTCATGCCTTCTCCTGATAAACAGCGAACAGCTGGGGTAGCCCAGCAGCAAAAGCCACAACTGTTACCTTCACAGGGGACAGCTGTAAGTTTTGGCACAGCACACAGTGAGCAGGGCAGTTCCTGAGCTTTTACCTTGCTGGGCCCAACGCACTCCTGGAAGGCCTCCCCGATCTCGGCTTCGTTGCTGTAGGCGGCCGCGCAGTCGATGTGGCGATAGCCCACGCTGAGGGCGTGCTTCACTGCCTCCTTCACCTGCAACCACAAACACACTGCCCATGCAGCCACTGAAAAGGGATGTGCCACTGGGGAAAAGTTAAAAACGCTACTTGACTTGGTGAGGAACACCCCCCGAAAAACCACAGACCTGTATAAGGTCATGAGATTCAAACATGAGGATCTGGAGTCTCTGGCATGGTCCTTAGTGGGGAAGAGCAAACTGCTGGCTGACACTCCAAGAGGAACAAGAAAATAGATTGTGCACACGGGGCCAGCATGCAAGAATGCACCAGGTAGAACAAATCCCTACTCGCCACTACAGTTGTTACACGTTTCTTAAATATAAAATGACCTATAAGAAGAAGTTTTCATATGAAAAGTCATGGCATAGGAAGATATTTTCTGACCAAAGTGACAAATCAACATCAGTCAAACCTGGAATATATTTCCTCTTGCCCAGTAAAGAAAGAGCCTGGCTTCTAACTCCAGAATCACCACAGTTCGTGTTTGGTTCAGCCACTCACACTTAATTACCAAGACAATGCTATTTTATGGAACATTTTTCGTTCTTGTCTCATAATTGCACAACAGCGAAAGTCATGCTGCTGGGATACCCCTGATGATGCTCACAACTTTACATTGTGCTTTCAACACTGCTGACCATGAAGGTGCTGCCAACAGCAACACAACTCTTGCTCCATATTGTCACGCAAAAGCCAGAATGGTTTTTGGAAACCAAGGCACTTTACTTCCAATATGTATCTGCTTTTGAAAGCTCTAATGCAGCACAAGCACCAAATGTGGTCTTCACATGTGGGCCTCAGATATGAAGCAAGTCTAGAAACCAGAAGGAAACACAGAATGGCATCTTTGTGACGACTCCTAAGGAGCTTTTTTCAAAAGACTTTCTATAAATGATTGGGCAAGAATGAAGAATTACTACAGTTGGCAGTGTAATCATCATCTGCCATTAGGCTGATGACCATTTAGTAAAATCTATTTCATTTAACTTCCAGTGGACAGTTAGTACACATTCTCTCTTACATCTGTCCTTCTGAAGTACTACAGAAAGAATAATACATCCCATCTGTACAGGGATTTCTATACACCACACCTCACTTACTTATCTCTCAAGACTGTGGGAGACTGTAAATTACTCTGTGTATAAGGCTTGATGCAATAGGGCCGTAAATGTTAAGTGAGATCACACCTCTCTTGTCACGAGATTAAAAAATATGTCCACAACGGCTAGAGGGCTACTTTGATCAACAACTTAATCAAAGTAGCTGTGAATTTGAAAATGTTGTTACTTTGATTAAAAACGTAAAGTACCCATTTTCAAATTTAAAGCTGACAAAATTAGTAATACCAAGCAAAGGCAATTACAGTCCTGCTTTCAGATTCTACAAAAAGGCAATGGAGAATCAAATGTGAGATCTCTCTCCTACTGGTGGATTTGATTTGTTTTTCTTGTCAAGAAGTGCAGTAAAAGCAGACACAGGATATTCTGACTACATTCTTTGGCATTTTGAGACGAAAACTGGAGTGTAGCACAGTTTCCCTTAGCCAGGATGACAAAGCACTTCTATTACAGCAGTGAACCCTTCCTTTCTCTAGCAGGATGGTACTTACAGTCCTTGTTTCACCTGGTAAGGTGAAAGACATTTCTCAGGTCACTACAAAATCAAGGGCAGAGTAATTCTGAAATCACTTGAGACATAGTAAGGGCTTTTAAGACTCGGTATATATCCTCCAAAAAGGTGAGATTTGTGGAGACGGACAATAAAACAGCAATGTTCTGTGTCTGGAACCCCCTATTTCCTGTACCAGATTAATACTCTTTTTAAGCAAACAGACCAAGTTTACCATAAATGAAAGTAGGCACCACTCACAGAAAAACAGAGATAAAGCACTCCAAACATGTCTCTGCAAAGATATCAACAAGAGGCTGTATTTTTTTGTTAGCATGTTTTGAGAAATTTCTGACGCTGAAGAACTGGGACTGATAATTTAAACAAGGTTTGGAGCTGACAAAAATAATCTGTATTTGGATAAGCTATTCCAGCCTACTAAAACATTTCAGTGTGAACTGAGAGCTCCTGTTCCACACAAAAGGCAATCAATCAAGAGGAAACATGCAAAAAAAAAAAAAAGCATTTTTGGAGGGGAAAAATAATAACATATAGATGTAAGTTTTAAAAAAGTACTTTTTTAACAAGAAGTTCTGTATTTTTGAGATTAACTTCAGACAGGTATATACATTTCATGGTAGGGGATAGAGAACAAAAACACAACAGAAGCAGCTGAAGATTCATATGCCTACTGGTATTTGTTGTTGTGAAGTAAAAATAACCAAAGGATCCTTCAAACTTTCCATATACTCTTTAGTTTAGCCTGTCAATACTGCTATGAAAGGAGCAATTAGTGAGTTTACTTTGCATTAGGCAAATTGAGTCACACAGCTCAAGTGTGACTCACCAATCCATCCCCACAGAACTAAAAAGTTAGTTCTTACTAAAAGTAGGTCTGAATGGATCTTTAGACATCTTCCAGGCTACCCTCAAGGCCCTCAGCTGGGCAGAGTAAATCCAGACCACTCCTACACACATTTGTCATAGCCCTTCTTGTGACAGGCAGTCTATTCCAATGCTTTGAAATCTTTCTGCTCAAAGTCTTTTAGGTGACTCACAAAGATGGCCCTGGTGCCACATCCCATTCCTCCCAGAGATGAAATTCACAACTTGCCCTTTGTGAGGGCTTTTCCCACATTTGCAAAGTGCACAGCTCCTCTCACATCTCTACTGACCACATAACTGCAGGTGCTCCCCCCCTAATCACAACTCACCTTTCCCAAACCTTGCTTCACTGTTGTTGCTGTCTCATCAGCTGTTTCATGCCTTTCTTCGAATGGCTGGCCCCAAAACACACAGGTTTTGCAGTTGGAGCCTCATTCTCCTTCACTTTATAGCAAAGTCCAAGGAACTACATCCCATTTAAACATCCCAGAAAGGGACTTGGCCTTGCCACCCTCTTTTGAAGATGGATGAACACAATATCAGTGGCAGATTCAGAAAAAATCTGTAAGTCCCCATTAATTACAATATCCATTGCTACATTTCCAATTCTTGAATTTGCCTCTCACAAGGTTAAAAAACTAACAAGCCATCTTTATACTTCCAGGTAACACACAGTTCAAGTGACCCAGGAGCCTCTTGTGCACAGCCCCAAGCCATTATGAAGAGATTTCCACTCTTAACAGTTCAATATTACTGGGAAAGAAAAGGCTCTGACCAGTCACCCCTGCTTCCTGTAAAGTTGACACATTTTAGCAGTTCTTTTGCTGAGAGGAAGTAGGAAAAAACCAAATAATCAGTGCACGTGATGTTCAGACGCACTATGACCAGAACCCAAGTGTTGCTATATCACAGTTTCTAAATATTGCACTAAAATTGGCTGAAAAGGAACTCATGCCAAATAATGGCAATTTAAAAGGCAGTGTTCCCTAAAATAAAGGGGTTTGCTTCTTATCTTTCAAATGTTGAATATAAGTCCCTTGCTTAACAGGAGTGATTTTTTTTGTGCCTGTCACCAGGATTCTCTGTATTGCCTAACAAACTTCAAGAACTAAACATTCTCCCCCGAAGCTGTCACAAGACACCCTGTCTGACTGGTTTCCTGAGGTGCACTTCTCCTCAGCTTTTCCAAGGTTTCACACAGAAATACAAGCCCTGTGTCTCCCTGTCCCACAGAACCAGCCTCGGCCACTCAGGTTAGGCTGCTCATCAGGTGGGGATCAATCCTCCAGGTTGAAAGCATGGCTCACTTGAGAGACGAGAACAAAGCATTAAAGGATTACAGCTAATCCAGCTGCAATATCAAAAAGCCACTGTACTGATATTCTTCATACTCCTGTCTGAATGGATTTCTCTTTGAACTGATTCATGCTGCCAGTTCATAAACTTCTGTACTGTGCTCCCTTCCATTTAACAGCCCTCCATTATATTCCTATGGAAACATGCAAAACAAATTTCTCTTCTAGCATTTGATCATGTAAAACACAAAACATCCTATTATTTTAGATGGTGCCAATCCTATAAAATCCTTTCAACATGGAATTAGATTCAATTATTTTCCCCCTTTAATATCTAGGAAACTGGGACTGCAATGACACCTTTGTACTGGACTGCTAAGATCTGTCTACAAGGTCAAGGCTTGTTTACAGTCAGGAACAGTAACAGCAGTAATAAAGAAATTACTCAAGCCTGGCAAGGGAAAGAATTACAATCTGCAAAATATTTACCCAAAATAATTTAAAAGCAATTCATTTCACACTTGCTTCTAATGCAGCCCTTGAACAAAAGAGCTGTTAATAAATAGCCTCTACTTGAGAAACAGCTAAACCAAATTTAATCAATACTAATTCTTCTGCTTCTCTGGGTTTTTGGCCCCTAGTCTTTAATTCATAATAGCAGTTATTATCCCTGACCTACATCATGTCTTTTTAAGGGTAAATCATCTGGACACTGCCAAATTGCTGCTATGCCCCTGAATTTTCAAAAGTGGTAAGCAGAAATACATTTATTCCACAGGAATAGCAGCAACTTCTGTAACCCTGGCCCTTTCCACTGCACTTCCTAGATTTTGCCTTCAATACGTTTTACAAGGAAGTCTTTGAAGAAAGCAGATATTCCAAAGAAGTGACTCCCAATGACTTCCAAGGAAACCCAGAGAAGATAACTGGATCCTGTGTGTGGTTCAGCTGCCAGCAGCACTGCTGATTATGGCAAAATCCAACTGAATTAGGTTTAAATTATGCACAAACAGGATCTGTCCTGGTTCCTTTCTAAGGCCACACATTTCTCAGAACAATTAGTTCACAGAATAAACAACACATTCATATTTTGTTTGTTTAGTTCCAGACATTTGCTTTAGACAAAGCATATTTAACTGTTTTGAGTGCACAGAAACTCATCCATTAAGTTTGTGCATGTTAACAAACTTAATTCAGCTGTCATTTGATGTTTTAAGTGGCAAAGCTGCACATTCATCCTTTTCCTCATTTAAGAGGTTGACTGAGCTCACACACCAACTCAGCTTCCACATTAGTACAACTTCTATTCCCAACAGATCCACTGTCCTGACAGTTGTTTGGACTGGAAAACCAACAGTAAAATGGCTCTGAACAGATTTAATTTTCTTAGCTTGTTTCCCACCTTTTCCTCTAGCTGGCATGAGAGAATTGCATGTCTTGAGAAGAGTTTTAACTTTCCCTCTCAGTCATGAGAACAATGTCATCCAAGATACTCCAAAAAATATCATAAAGCTCACACAGGAGTAGCAGTGAGACATCCATTTACTGCACAGGCATGCAGTGATGTGCATAACCCAGAGAAGCTGTGGATGCCCATCCCTGGAAATGTTCGAGGCCAGGGTGGATTGACCTCTGAGCAGCCTGGTCTAGCGGAAGGGTCTCCCTGCCTACAGCAGGGAACTGGAACTAGATGGTCTTTAAGGTCTCTTCCAACCCAACCCATTCTGTGATTCCACAATTCTATGAATGCCAGTTAGGAATTCCACCAAGCAGTGGACATTACCTTTCCCAGGAAGTACATACAATCTCTTCCCCAAAAAATGTATCTGTTAACTAAATGAAAGACATACTAAAAGACAGACAAAAGGGAGAAACATTACAATAGCAGGCACACCATGGAGCACACAAACATTCCCACAGACTGTTCGTAGTAACAACAGAATAGTTTCCAAGTGTGGTGTTTGCCAATTCCCTGCATTCAGAAGCAGAGTGAATGTCTAATGATACATGAGCCTTCTTATTCTGAAAGCAGGCTGACCCAAGCAAGTTCTTTGTTTTCCTGCTAACCATTGGCTGGCTGCTGGAACAGGACTTATTACAAGAACAACTTGAGTTTGCCTCCCAAAATAATGCTTTCTGCCGAGTCATCAGCCTAAGCCAGAGGGGTGTCTGGTCAGACCGGCAGCCTGAGGACCTGCCAGTGGAAGAGTGCAGCACCATGTTATAGAAACACCATTCACTGGTTTTCTTCTGGGTTTATGTCCCAGAGCTCCACTGCCCAAGGCCAGGGCTAACAAGTCTGAAGGGATGTTCCTTCTTGGAAAGAACTGCTGTCTTTGTGCCTTAGGCCTTAGTCAGGCAAATACACACATACATGCATTCAACTTCAATGGACTCAAGACTAGAACAGCTCAAGCAAAGGATCCAGGCCTCAGATCTGGGACCTCCAAAAAAAGTGCACAAACACACACACTAGTTGAGAGCATAATATCCTGTTGTTCCCTGCTTACTTGGCCACGGTCACTCTTCCAAGTTCCCAGTCCCACGAGAGGCATCTTCTGCCCAGTGTGGAGTGTAACAAAGTCGCATGTTGCAGGCATGTTTGCCTAAAGAATAAAAAGAACAAAGTTTTGCAGCAATTCTTTAAGTTGCAACAATTTACCTTTTCTGCTCACAATGGCAAAGTTTTTTCATCAACAAAGGAAGGGCTTACAGCATGTCCCAACATCCTCACAATCTGTTTCTGCTCAAATAGTTAAAAAGAAACTGCATTCCAGGATAAGCTCCAAAGCTGGCTAGCTGATTTCACTTACTTCCCAAGCTCTGCTGCATCCAAAATCTTGAATATTATTTGTTTAAAAACAAAAAGCAACAAAAATAACCAAGAGTGGAAGAATGCAATGTTAGTTACATCTGACTATGTAGGAGGAAGGGATGTTTTCAGAGTTCAGCATCCACATAGCATACTATCCCAAAATAGGTCTGCCTTCTCAGTATTGTCATTTTGCTCACATAATTAGGTCCCAGCTGATGGATGTGTTGACACAGAGTTTATGCTTTCAATTTCTTGCTTAGCTTCTCAAGCCATACTTTTGTAGATATAACAGCAGACACCAGATAGCATACTTGTTTTTCAGAGAGACATACAAGAGCAGTTGGAGTGATCCTGACCTGAAGGCCATTGTACACCAAGGAGCTGGGGATCCCTGTAACAGTTAACCTGAGTAGGTCCAGGCTCATCTTGTGCTGCACTTCATGCCCAGCCTGGTGCTGTGGGATGCACAAGCTGCAGGATAAGCTCAGCAGCAATCTGTAATAGGAGTCTGCAGGTAGCTCACACTTTGTACCTGCAATTATGCTACCTATGTGTCCTTGCCTTTATCTAAAAATGTAGGAAGTTCTTCTGCAAGCATCCTTTCTGTGTGACAGCAGAAGTGATGAATAAAGGTCTTTTCTTGCAAAAGAATCCCCAGCAGATTCTGGGGGTAATCCCTGCTATAGGCAGGGTCTGCACACTGTGCTGTGTGAGATCTGCTCAATGCTGCACAAGTTGGGGCTCCCAGCACCTGAAGGGACACACAATTATCAACACTCTGTTCTTTCTTTAAAGGGTTAGCTCTAAAAAACACTTGAGATGATACCTTGGAGTCTGAGTGCCTTTCTTGTCTGGATTATACTGGGCCAGCACCTCCTGGTACAAGACAATCATTACACTGAACTAATAGCCCTGGATTTGCACTGAGCTAAGTCCAGCTATTGGTGCTGAAGACAATCACTGGTGAACCAAACTTGCAGGAATCTGTTTTATTGGGGTAGGAGGTCAGAGAAGACAGGGTGATGGTGCCAACAGTATTTTCTTCTACTCTGAGCTTGCACAGCCATTTTGTAGCCAGCTACATGCAAGTGGGTACTGTTTACCTGAATTTAGTTGCCTAAATAAAGACATCTTCTTGCATCAAGCAACACAACTAAAAATATAAGGGTTTTTTATTCACTTTGGCCTATAATACAAATAAATACCAACTGTATACTTTACACAACCATGTTATGCAATCATCTTAAAGGTAAGAGTTCAGCCCAGAAGACAAGGTACACATTTAATCAATAACTAGCATCAGCACATTTTTAAGAACCATGTTGCTTCATGTAGCATTGGACATTAACACTGCAGAGAGATTTAAACTACAGCCTCTGGAAGAATGGAACACATCAGAATAGCAGACACTGGAAAAAAATACATTAATACTTTCCACTCAGATTCTTCCCGAAAATAGGGGATTTAGGAGAATCACACTTACGATGCTAGCCATAATTATACAGTTCATTAAAAAGCTGAAAACCTGTTCTTAGAAGGGCAGAATAAAAACAAACCTAAAAGCAAACTACTTCTGGACAAGTAAGATATGGTTATGGCTTAGCATCACAAACCTACTGCCACATTCACATAAAGGGATTAAAGCTCAGAGTAATTCAAGGACAGTGTAAGACTGGGATGTTGTATCAACAACCACAGTAATACAAATGTTCATCAACCCACAGCTACAGCTCATTTTTAACCTAAAGCAACGAGTCTTCCAGCAGTAAAGCAGCCATAGCTATGCATACCATTAATATGGATAGATATACAAATAGATACATATTAGTAATACTTAAGTCGCTGTCCCTGAGCAACTCCTGCCGCACAGATCGGGGTTAAGCCCTCTACATTTTGGCTCCCCCAGAGGAGCCGAGCGCGCCCACCTGCCCCTTATCGGGGCGGCGCAGGGCGGGCCCGCCCGGCGCGGGGGGCGGCGGAGGGCTGATAAGGTGGCCCCGCAGCCCCCGCAGCGTTCCCGCACTCACCGCCGCTACCGAGCGCCGCTCCTGCCGCCGCTACTCAGGCTGGGCTCCCGCTGCTGCTCCGGCTGCTGCCCGGCCCTTCCGCTTCCGCCGGGAACGGGCCGCGGGCCGGGGCAGCGCGGGTGCCCGGGCGGGTTCAAATGTGAAAGTCCGTCAGTGGGGCTGAGCTGCCCTCGCGGCTCTGCCCCCGGTGGTGCTCCCCGTAACTCATCGGGCCCCCGGCACCGACCCACTCCTGTTTCTCATCGGGTTTGTCCCGCTGATCTTCCGTGCCCTCCTGGCCCGGTTCCTGTCGGGAAGCTCAGGCAGCCCAGCCTCGCCACTCCCGCTGATAAATTTGTCCTGGAATGATAAATGCGGTGGGCTGCACCACACGGGGGGAAGCGACAAAAGACGACCCCGGCCCATAAATTCAACAAGAAGCGTCTGCATCTCCCCGACTGCTGTTTATCACGGTCTTTTGAAGCCGTTTCTACTTGTAGGAAGACCGAATATCCCCAGTTTTATTTGCAGACCTAAATAACAAGAATCCAGGGAAAGTGAAAGACCGATTGCACTCGTTCTGCTTCAGCTTTTGCGCTCTAAGGTCTACAGAGAAGTTGCACTTTCCGAGAATGCTGGGGCTCCTCTCCTTGCAGATGGCCAGGAATTCATTTCCTTGTTTGCTCGGGACCGCAGTGACATGAAAGCAGGCTGGTTCAGCTGCGTGCTTGCACTGCTGGGCAGGGACAGCCCTGCTGCTGCTGTCAAAGCCTTCCGCTGGAGCAGACTTGGGCCTGTAATCGAGAACCAACTGCGCTCCCAATCTTAAACACAACTGAAAACAGATAATTCTTGATGTTGTGACTTTTACTCCAGGATTCCATCTTTAGAAGCACTTTATAAACATCCAGAACTTAGATTAGATCAGAAATAAGGCAATTGATACCTCTGGTGGGGCTTTGAAGAGCCTGTTACTTATTGCCAGAAAGATAAATCTGCTGCGGATTCTGTCTTTGCTGTTCTGACTTGAACCGCTTAAAGGCACAAAGGTCAATTAATCTCTTGGGCATGCAAGTGACCAGATTTTTCTATTGCACAGCCTGTTTTGACAAAATAAAGGAAAGTGGAAGAAAAGTGCAAGGATAAGACAACAATTATAAATAACAGGAAGCAGGAAATGAAAGAATAAAGGGGGAGGGATCACTGCTGAGTTTGATTTATTTTTATGAGGACCTTGGCAACCACATCCATTTGAAAATCCACAATCTTCAAGCAAAAGAAGATGGTTGAATTATGTAAATATCACATATGAAAAATTTAACAAACCTCAGCCTCCACTAATGTAATAGGGGAGTAACAGAGAAAAGGTCAGGAAGACTAAACATTTTGTCATCAAAAGGCAGTGGTTATCTAAACATACAGTAATGGCCTGCTAATTGAAAAAAAAAATGCAGAGAAGAGGTAATTTTGACCTTGAAATAGGTAAAAAACTTGATTCAAACAAGGAAAGCCAATATGTGCATTGTGTATTTAATCACATGCAGTTGTTTTCATTAAAATGATTGTGCACCAGCTGCTTGTGCATAAATGCCCCATGGAACTTGTCAGTTGCTAACTTGTCAGCTGACTTTCTGCACATGTTAAATTAAATTGTCCTCACATGGCCAGGACTCGACTCTGACTGTGCCTCTGGTAGTACCATGTGTACGTAGGAGGTTTGGTATATTTAGGATTCAGTGGGCTTTTGGCACATGCAGTGATGAACTCCACAGGGAATGTGTGGGGGTGTCCCAACACGCTGGTTTTTGAGGGCATGCAGGGACTACTTCTACTGTGTGCTCCAGGGACATGCCCAGTGTTGCCAAATCCATTACTATTCCAACGAAGTTTATCTTATTCTGGAAATCTTTGATACTCTTAAACAAAACCATTCTCAAATGCATGGAAACCCAAATGTGTGGTAATGTTCTGAAACAGGTCCAGTTTTTTTGTCTTTCTTTTTACACACAGCAGGGCATTTGTTTTTCACATCAGGGGCCCATTCCCAACCAAGATACATGGGAGATACTGTGATCAAAATGATGGATGTGAAAGCTAGTTTGGCTCCCAGTGTGGGTAGTTTCACTGCTCTGGCACTGCAGGGCCTGCCAGCTCCTCTTTGTTGATAGATGAAGTACTTATTGTGTCCCTGAGTGGATGGGTGCACAGAGGCCTGCACTGGGCTCTGATGCTCCATGCTAATCAGGTACAAGCTGATCCTGTCTGGCAGCTATTTCAGCACAACACAACAGCACAGTTACACTGCTGTGGGGAGAGAACTCCATCCTTCCAGCACCTGTGGGGGTAGACATGCCCTCTCTTTCCTGGAAAACATAATTGTTTTAATCTAAGTAGCATCCTACATCTAAAGGTTGAGAAAGGCACCCAGGTGCTCACTGAACAAGGAGTGGCCCTGACAATTTATTATTCCAATACCTCCAGAAACTGACAGCTGGAAAGGCAAGCTCAGAAATTAATCAAAATGAACAGACATATGAATGGAAAGGCAATGCTTACGGCACAAACCTGGAACAACCTGCAGACCATAGTGGGTATGTTGTGCATCTGAAAGTAAGAGAAATGAGCACAACAAGCATTAAAGGAGTCAGAAACCATGAGAAAGTCATTACTGCTTTGTCCATTGGTAATCATGCTGGAACTGCAGTGGGACTACATTGTTCTGGAGGTTTTGATTAGGACTGCCTGACCTTTCAGGGGTTAATGTTCACAGGTTGATTGGCCTGAGGTGATGGGGAGGCACATACATGTCTCAATATAAGCCCTCAATTCTCAGGAGAATGCTGATGTTAAGAGAGCAAACTTCTTCCTGTAAAAGATTAAGCGTGCTCTAGCAATAGAAGTAGATAAATTGCTTGCATGAAAGTGAGTGCAGATTTTTTCCTGAGTCCATATATGCATGTTATTTGCTTTCATTATTTGACAATTAATTTCATCTAGTCCCAAAATGAGTCATCTCTGGATGAACCACCACATGGGTATGGTCACCGAGCAACACTACACAGTGATCTTGATTATAAATATTTAAAGTTTGTTAATCCTTTGTGGTTTTCTACTCATTACAATTTATAATCAAGTTTTAACAGGTATAAGAAACACAACTGTAAACTGCAAACCAGATGAGTAAAAATCAGTTGGTGAGCACATTTATCACTTTTGACAGAAGCAAGCATTTTTGTCCTTGATATGGCTTAATGGCTTTTATTCATTATTTAATAAAGCTTTCACATTTAAATTCAGAATTTGGCCCTTAAAAAGTACCACACTGCTTCTTCACTCTTGGATTCAAAGACAGTGCCTATGGCAGAATCACTGAGGTTAAACGTCCCTCAGAGCAGCTTCACTACTGAATGATGCAACTCCCTGAAATAACTGTATCTCCCAAGGGTTTCCATCCTACCACTGAAGCTCAACGCTTAGACTTTAAACTTAGTTTTCATCTTTCTTTTGCTGACTTGTATGACTGGGATCGGTGTTCCCATTGATGGAGAAGAATCAATGAAAGCCTTGGGAACGAGTATCAGGGAGAGGGGGCAGTGGGTAGTGCAGAGAGAGAGGATGGAGATTTGACACCGCACCTCTGTAACACTGCGAACGTACATCTCTGCTCGTGAGAGGTTTCGTTCTACTTCTGTCAATGGCCAACACTTAATTCACATGAATGACATGCCAGTCACCCCTTACTCTCTCTCAAAGTCCTGCGTACCCTCTGAGGACTTCAAATAATCATAACTAGGTCAATTAAGGCACTAAAAATGCCATTGCTTCTTGCAGCAAGCCCATCAATCGTTTATAACCGCGGCATTGGATATTTCCACGGCACTTGCCGGGACTCTCTCCAGGGAAAGATCTGCGTTCACTCGCACCCCGATTGCCCCGGATCTGCCAAGTCATGCTGCCCTTGCAGGCGCTGCCGCCCTCCCCTCCCCGCCGCGTCCGCTCGCGAGATCCGCGCTGCTATAAAGGGGGCGGCGCGGCGGGGCTGCGGCAGTGCGGGCCGAGCCGAGCCGAGCCGCTTCTGCTGCTGCGTGTGCGGGACCGGGTCTGCGCTCCGAGTGAGTGTGCGGGGCCGCGGGGTGCTGGGGGCTTTGCACAGGGGTTTGGGGTTTGTTTGGTTTGGGTTTTTTAAATTTCATTTTATTTTTATGTGATTTTTTTGTTACTGTTTTGGGTGGGTTTTTTGTTCTCTTTCCCCTCCCCCTCTGCGCAGATGCGCCCTTGAGCGAGGCGCGTAGGGCGAGCCCTTTCTCCCCGCGTCCCGCTCCCGAGGGATCGCGCTGCTGCGGCTGCCGCCTGCACAGCCGTGTTCAGTTTTCCCTGGTGTGGGCTTTTTTTGGCGGGGAGAGCGGGCAGATAAGTCCTTCCAACGCTCCGGCCTTTATCAGCGCTGCGCGGGGAGGAGCCGCGGGGCGGGCCGGCGGGGGAGCGCGCAGAGCGCCTGCCGGGAGCCGAGCGGCCCCTTCCCCCGACAGGCGAGGCGGCATCTCGCTTCTAAGCCTTAAAAAACCCCAAACCCGAGCGCTGGCTCGGAGACATGCAGGGGGCGGGTTCCCCTGTCCCAGAGCGGTGTAGCGGCGGCCTGGGCGGGGAAGGCTCGGAGGTCGCCCCGGAGCCCCTTGGGCACCAGGCGTGCCGCGGTCCGTGCGCGATGCCCGCGGTTCGGTACCGCACCCCGGCCGCGGCTGCGGTGGCCTGACCGCATTTTTGTGACAGTCTGAAGGTGGTAGGATGGGAGGCTGATGGTGCGTTTTGAAACGGCCTTTCGCTTTTGTTCAATACACCCTAAAGGTATGAAATCGCCCGTTCAAGAGAGCAGGCCTGGCTCATTATAATTGCAGTTTGAAGATAATTGGGGCTGTCTGCGGCTATGAGCAACAAAGATCCTCTGGCCGGATTTGAGTGTATTTGATTTAAGGTGCTCATTGTACTTTCCTCCGGAATGAAAGGAAGTAACAATGATTCTGTGGTCTGCTCCTCTGCGGGTTAGGAAATGCTGTGGCTAAAAATGCGATCAGAACACGCGCTGACCCCACACGGAATAGCAGAAGGGTTGGCAGGTCACAGCGGGTGCTCTGAGGAAAGCACATGGTTCTCTTGAAGTGTGAGGCAACCGAGGTCTCCTGCAAATATTAAAAAGATTTTAATGTTACCAGAGGAAGGGGCAATAACTTGTAGTTTAGAAAGAGGAAGTATCAAAGAGCAGTCTGACCTTGAATACCTAGTGAAGTACTCCAGAGGATTGCTGATGGAACAAATATAGAAGGACTGGCACAGTACTGAGCAAAAGGATGACCTTGAGCTTGGATAACAGAAAATAATGTAATTCAGTGATAAAAATGTGGGGTCATGCACTCCAGGTCGAGCAGCTCTTGCTTACAAGATAAAACTCGCTAGCTGGAGGCATCTCAAATAAATACTGTGCAGTTGCTGTTCCCCTGTTCCTCTTGCAGAATTGCACTTTGAGAACCACAGCTGCATTTGTGGGTACAGGATTCTTGAAGCTCCTGCCAGGCTGCTTCACTGCATCCTACAAATGATCTCCAGTCCTGGCCGCCACATTCTCTCCCAGTCTGCTGCAGTTAAAGACTAAAAACCCTTGGATGAACGTGAGGATAAGGAGCTTTGTTGCACAGTTAGAAATGCTGAGAGTGTGGGTGCTTCTCAAAATGAAAACTGAGAGGTGGATCATTACTGTCAGGGTGTGTGAGAGAAACTTCCAAAAGCAAAACCCTTGCTAAAAAGGCTAGGTGTGGGTTCAAAGCTAAATGTTTGACTTGTGGGCTAGTTCTCCAGGAAAAAAGTAGCTGGCAGGGGGGAGGGAGCCAAAAAATGAGGTGCTCTCAACCTTTTTTAGAACGGACTTGGTGCCTTGCAGGCACAACTTGGAACAATCCTTGGCTCTTGGCTTTCCTTAGCAACATGAGACTCATGCTAACCTTTGAGGTGGTTTTAATCTCCGAGGCAGCCAGTGCTGCAGTGTGTAGAATTAAGTGAAATAACTTTTAAGAATATTTTGTGATCTGCAGAAATTAGGTTTGTAGAGTTGCCTATTTGAAAAATTATGCTCTGGAAGTCTAAAGAGTTATACTGCACTCTCAGATTGAGCTGAAATACTGCAGGGGATGTATTGCAGATGACAAGCTTTTGGGGCAGACAGCCAGAGGTGGCATTCTCTTGTCCTTGTGTACCCTTTTATTCTTTTTCAGTAGACTTAAAGGGGTAACAGCCTGGCTGGACTTGGTGAAATTTAGACTTGGTGAAATTGTAATTAACATAAAATGTGATTTCCATGTGTGCCATGAGTCTTTCTGGTTGCAAATAAAAAAGGGTTGAATTGTTCAAAAGGGTAAAGTGTACTTATGCAGAGCAATGTTCCCTGGGGATTAGTAAGTTATTTTCTTTCAGAATCAACAGGAAGCTCAAGTTTGACATCTTAAATTCCCTTGTAAAATTGAACTTTCTCACTGAAAGTTCTAAAAACCAGATTTTCTACTCCTCCACCATGTGGAATGGTATGGTTTTCTGAGTACTAGTAAAGCTCTAGGCTGGTAGTTTCCCAGCCTCTGAGCTGTTACTGGTTAGATAACCATTACTGTATCTTTAGGAGGCCATGAGCCATACATTTTGAAAACCTGGCAGTCTCTATAGTGGCTGAACTACCCAGATGACAAAACTTATTTAACACTTAAGCCTTGTTGGGAGTGCTGATAAACTGTCTTTGGTGTTTAATCTAGATTGATAAGATGCTTTGAATAAATCCTTATTCCAGGTGCAAATGTACTACCATTTAAACTCTATTGGTGTTAACTCCTATCTAGGTTAAATCAAGATGTCTTCAGGAAAGGCTTTCATTGGAAAACCAGCTCCTGACTTTACTGCCACGGCTGTAATGCCAGATGGACAGTTCAAAGACATCAAACTCTCTGACTACAAAGGTAATTTCATGTGCCTCTCTAATTACTCATAGTCTGGCCATGGGAAGGACTATCTGGGGTATATATATACTATATCTGGAGGGTATCTGAAGGTGCATCTTGGTTTGGCTTTGAAATGCTAGTGACCACTTGGCAGTGGACTGAAGATCAGAACTTGTGCAGTGGTGGTTGGAGTATGCTTAGAAGGCTGTCAGCAGCATGACTGAATGTCCCAGCTGTGATAACTGTTACCAGTGAGCATAAAACTCCTCTAAACTGTTACCTTGCATCAGGCTCATTGCCCTGTGTCATAGTGACACTTGTGTAACATTTCCAGACTGGAACAGCAACATCTTCTGTCTCATCTTTGTCAATGGAAAGTAAATTCTTCCATGTAACCAACAAAGTCCCTTTCTCTAGAGTGCTGGCAATGTTTGCTTTGCCAAAAAAAAGCTTCACTAAAAACAAATGGAAGTAATCAAGTACTTATGTTCATGGCTTTAGAAATACATTGCCAATCATGCTGCAGGCTAAATGAGGGTGATGAGTTGGTATAGACTACTCACCTACTGAGTTATAATGTCTCTTTGGCTGGTAGCCTTTCAGATCTGTGGCATTTCCCTGTTAGGGGTCAGCCATGGGGTCTTCTGGTGTAGCACACCCAAAGCTGTACCTGGGGCAGGCCTGTGGGAGTAGACCCAAGAGACAAGCATTCCCTGTTAAATTTGGCAGTCTGGGTTTGGGGACTTCAGTCAGGTAGGGTTTTAAGGTTGTTTAGGTTTTTTCTTGTGTTTTGGTGGGGTTTGTTAGTTTGCTTTCTCTTAAAAAACAAACTGATTAACTGCTTGTACTGCTTTTGTAGGAAAATATGTTGTGTTCTTCTTCTACCCCCTGGACTTCACTTTTGTCTGTCCAACTGAAATCATTGCCTACAGTGACAGAGCTGATGAATTCAAGAAAATCAACTGTGAAGTAATTGGAGCTTCTGTTGACTCTCACTTCTGTCACCTTGCCTGGTAAGAATCAGCCTTTTAACCCAACAGACAGTTCTGCCTGACCTCAGTTCTTGCAGGAACTGAGTCCTGAGCATATTCAAAGGCACTTGGTAAGTATTGGTAGTGCCAGATGCTGCTGAACAGATCTGAGCATACTGGGCATCAGTTCTTTTCGTTATTGCATGGCAGATTGAGTATGATACTGCAGAAAGGATCTGCTTCTGTTGTACTTTAAGCCCTCATTCTGAACTGCTCGTGTTTTTAACATGTAATTTTTCTTCTTTTAGGGTCAACACTCCTAAGAAGCAGGGAGGTTTGGGCACTATGAAAATCCCCCTGGTTTCTGACACAAAACGTGCCATTGCCAAAGACTATGGAGTGCTGAAGGAGGATGAGGGTATTGCATACAGGTAATGTGCCAGAGGTGAACAAGCTGCTAAAGTTATGTTGCAATGCATGGACATGAGAGATGAACACAGAGCTTGTGTACACTTGAACACCTGCAGCCAGCTAAAGCTATTGGCTGTTCTAGGTGTGAGCTCCTGCAGGCTGTCAGACACTGCTGCAAGGGGAGGTGGACGCTGGTTCTCTGTGCTTTTAACTTAAATTCTTAAGCTTAGGCTTTTAACTTTAATTCTTAAGCTTAGGCTTCCTGTGCTTTTAACTTAAATTCTGCTTCCCTTTGACTGCCTGCTGCTCAGTGCAGGAGTCTCATGCAGGTGAGCTGCAAATAGTGGTAATGCAAGACCTACATAGTCATGAAAGTGATTACAGGTATTTAGTCTAGTGATCAAAGTGCAGATTAATTAAACCCCAAGTCTTCAGTCTGTTGTTCATAAAACTTGCCGAGGGAGCTGAACTTCTGTTAACTCTTAACCTGATGTTGGAGGACTGATGAGCTGTTGCTTCTTGTCTTTTTGAGAGCAGTGTGTAGTGAGTTTTATTGAATGGGAGTATGTCTCTCCTTGAATTTGATTTTATCTTGGGTTTCTCTTTCTTTTTTTTTTCCCTGCTAGTATCTTCCTTAAGTAGGAAACTTCTCTTCTGTGTCAGTGCTTTGACTTGCCTCCTGTCCCTCCTAGTTCCTGTTGGGCTTCCAGCTGCTACTGTTTCATTGCTGTGCATGCACCAAGGTGTTAGTTGCTAGGAAGAGGTCGCAGTAAATGCTACAAACAGTGCCATAATCAAATAGTGAACCTGAGGTTTTGAAACTCATGTCAGTCTAATCAGCCTTTCAAAAGCTGTGCTTAACTTCAGGGCTGGTTTTTGTTTGTTTGTTTTTAGGGGTCTCTTCATAATTGATGATAAGGGGATCTTGAGGCAGATCACAATCAATGATCTTCCTGTTGGCCGCTCTGTTGATGAAACCCTCAGACTTGTCCAGGCCTTCCAGTTTACAGATAAACATGGAGAAGGTAAGAGAGCTTTTCAATTTATTGTTTTCTCTAAAGAACAGTATTAACTAGGCAGATTGAGTCAAGGGTTACTGAAAGGTACTAAGTACATGTGTCAATCTGTGCACAGCAGGTAATTTTGACTGTTGAAATGCAGCTGGTCCTGTAAATCTGCTTGTTGAAGGACACCATCATGCTTTATCCTCTTCCAATTATTTGTCCCTTGAGTACTTGCTCATATTGAGATTTCACTTAAATCAGTTTGGTGATGGATATCTTGTCCAGCACATAGAAGTTGTCTCTTTCAGTTAGACACAGAAAATACTTGAGACAGAAATTGAGAACATGTAGTAACTTAGCCTGTAAGAGTAAGCTTGATTTAGATTCTGCTCTCAGATTTGGTAGGTTGAGACCATCAGTACTAATGTAGTGTTTTATGCAGCCTGTTAGACAAACTACTTAAATTCCTGAAAGTCTACTGATCTTTCTGTCAATATATAGTGAGGGTAAAGTGGATGAGAGTCTCTATCCCCATAGTTCAGGAGGAATAAGGTGTTTGATACTGCAGCTTTTCTGCAGGTGTGAAAGAAAATAAAAAGACACTGCAGCTAAAAAGTTGGAACCAAGTTACTGAAACTCAAAATTGCTATGCAGGTGTTAGTAGTCTTCAGTTGTCATTAACTAATGACATGTGTTGCTGCTGGTCATACTTACTGTGCTTCAGAAGTGGTAAATCAGTGGCAGGTTTTATTAAAATGAGCTGCTCTCGTGACTGTGGCATGTAAACATATGTCATGTGAGGAGACATCCCAAACATTTGATGATGGAGAGGTCATATGTCATGCAAATGAAGCCTTTAGGGGTTTACTGTGCCTTTGAGTAGTCAAAACCTGGCAAAAGGTTTTCCTTTAGAGCTTCAGGACTGCAGTCACATCTCAATCAGGACAGACCAGAGTAAGATGTATAGCAGCACTCAGAAGCTGAGCATTCTGAGGCTAAAATTGCCAGTCCTGAGTGGAGCTAACATCCAGCATTCCACGACAGTAAAGAAGGAAAACTGTTCAAAAAATGCTGCTCAAGGAGCTGCTGGAAGTTTGAGACCATGCAACCTCTGCATCATGGTGGCTTTTTGATAGCCATGTAGGGGAACCAGTGACAGTTGAACGCTTTTTCTCCTGCCCCATTCAGCTGGAGGGCTGGACCAGGGTGGATTAAAGATAAGGGCAATACAGACTTGGCTGGATCCAAGGAGATAAGTGCAGTGTGGTGTTAGAGCCTTTCTGACCTGGGTGCTGGAGGTGGTGTTACCTTTGCTATCAAACTTCCCAGAAGCTTTTTAAGTGGGGCTGGGAGAGGTGCTTGTGTAAAAGTCCCACTGTTGCCTGGGCAGAAACCTGGTCTGAGTGTTACTGCCCAGTAAACAAACAGGAACAAGCAAAACAGAGCATCATGTGACACTGAATGCACTGTCTGTGTGTTGCAAAGATCTGTACATGTTCTGAGTTGCTACTTTGCTTTACTGTTGTGTAAAACATGTTCTGCAGGAGCAGCTGGTAAGACTTAAACATTCTTATCATTTCAGTGTGCCCAGCTGGCTGGAAGCCTGGGAGTGACACAATCAAGCCTGATGTTCAGAAAAGTAAAGAGTATTTCGCCAAGCAGAAATAAACATTCAGCCTGAGTGGAAACTAGTATGCCTTACATAAAAGAGCAAGTATCAGTTACTGAACTTTGATTATGTCATTGCATCTGAGTCAAGGGATCATGTTATAGTTATAAACAGTAACTTTTTTACTTGAAGGAAAGTTTGTCCTGTTGACATTACCTTCATAGCAAATGCTAACGATCAGTATCTGTACATCAAGCCCTGTTGACCTTAGTGACAATGCCGTGTCTGTGGTTAGCCATGTGTTACATAGAGCAGTGGTATCCTTTTGTAACTCTATTAAACTTGTGAAAAGAGCACACTGTCTACTGTTCTTGTATGTAGTCATCAGGAGACCTGGGAGCACTGCAGCCTGCACTTCTGAAAGCTTTCTGTAGGCATCTTAAGTCCTAAAGGCCTTTTACTACAGCTCCATTAGAATGGAGAGAAAGACTTGGTTTGCATGTTGAAGTAATAAAGTATTCCTCACACTCTTGGCTGCTAGATGGAGAATCAGGCTGTCAGGCTTGAACTCAGGGCACTCTGGTATTGCTTGGAGCATGTGACTGATAAAGGAGGGGCATCTCCTCATGCACCATGTCAGCTTAAGTCATTCTGGTGTCTACGCTAGCCAAAACTGACTGTTCGTGTCATTCCTGGGGATCCAACATTGAGTTTGAATGCTGTCTCTATGGGAATGGAATACTGGGCTTTCTGGAAAGGAAACTTCCTTGGATATACAACATTCATCCACAGTCTTTCCCACTACATGTCATGGGGGTGATAATATGCCAGTTATCCATTAGCTTGTAGTCATATGATTTGGATCAAAAGGGTGGCATTATAAAATCTGGTACTCAGGTGTGCTCAGCCTTGTCTTTAATCTCTGTATTTCAAGAGATTATGTAAATCTCAGAGCACATGACTGGCCTTAAGTTACACCAAAGCTGTGACTGCTGTGTAGCTTCATAGTTCAGTGTGGCTTGTGATAGGGCTAAACTTCAAAGCTGAGCACTTGGGTAATGAGCTCTTGCCTAACAATGTAAGGGAGTTGGAGCCCTGTGATCTTCATGTACCTGTGAAGATTAAACTCTTACTGGACCTTGTAACCATCTTCAGCTCAGGTTGTAAACAAGTTCTGTCCTGCTTAAAGTCAGCAACACCAAAGATGAGGCCCAGGGCTACTTATGTCACTCAAAAGTGGAAGTTGTAGGCCTGGAGTAGTAAACTTGTTTTGTACAGCTCCAGAAAGTATGTGGCAGAAGCCTTGTACCAAATAGTTCAACATCTACTAAAGTAGTTAATCCCCATGAACATATGTGAAAGTAATGTTTAGCTGGATCACTTCTGCTTAATTTTTAAAAAATCCAAAGTCTCAAGATAACAAATGAGGCCAGCTTCCCAGGAAGGCACTGATAAGTAACAGGGGCATTTATATGGTTCAAAGTAAAATGAATGTAAATGAGCATGGCTGAGTAAGAAGTTACCAAACTTACTTTTCTATCAAGTGAAAAGGAGTAAAGTTAGGGCTAAGCTAATGAAAAACTTACCTTAGTTGTTATATTAGGCTTGAAATGTAAAATTAATTACAGCAGTTACTTGGAGGCACTGTGTCCCCAAGTGCCACATCTACACAGTTTTTTCAATACTTCTTGGATAATAATTTCACCACTTCCCTGGGCAGCTTGTTTCAATGCCCAACCACCCTCTCAGTGAAGACATTTTTGCTAGTATCTAATCCAAGCCTGGTGCAAATTGAGGCCATTTCCTCTTGTCTCATTGCTCATTAGTTGGGAGGAGACTGAACCCACCTCACTACAACCCCCCTTTTAGGTAATTGTACAGAATGATTTTGTAGTTACTTGGTCACCTACCCCTGGATATAGAGGATGAAGGGTTTCTCTGATATTCTGCTCCTGAACCTCTCTCCAAAAATGGAATCCTTATGTACCCATCCCAGGCTCTGGCAGGAAGGTGAGGGTCTGAGGGTGGTTTCAACCCCAGCAGCTGCTGTGGCTGCTGTCAGGAGAGGTCAGAGCTGCCCTGCAGCACATCTGGGCACTGGAGTGTCCTGTAGAAACACCCCTTGTGCTCATTTCTTCATCCCACTCCTCTGGTGTGAGGAGTTTCCTTCACGTGCTGTAATTTCCCGTGTGTCCTACCCACCTTGAGCTCCCCACAGTGGGAGGCTACAGACTGTACCTGCTTAAACATCACAGTCACAGGTGAGTGATGATACTGTGGAAACTGCAAACAGCCAAGAAACCAAATCCCTGTGGATTAGGAACTGTATTATATGTGTGCATCAAAGGATTGACAGTGGAAATCAATGCAATTAAACAATTCTTTTCCATTCTTCAGCCAAATGAGTCATTCCCAGCAAGGTTTGCTATGCTGTGTTTACATTATTTACATTTCCAAGAGAATAGCACACAAAAAATGGGTAACAGAACTACTTCAAACCAAGAAGAGTCTGTTTCTTTGTTTAAAGTTTGTATTGATTCAGATGTAGCTTGGGCTCTCCAGTAAGTGTTCTGGGGCTTACACCCCACTCCTTGCATCATGACATTTTAGACTGGTGTAACTTTTATTATATTCACATAACTGTAATTTTTTTTTTAATTATTTTAATCATTTATTGAGGTGGGTTTTTTTCCATGCACCAAGATGCAGATTGTATTTTAATTACAATTATGAACTGCTTTTGCTTTCACAACCAACAGGTGCCGTATTTCCCAGTGAGGTAAAAACCTCACTCAAGCAGTGCTTGAATTTGACAGGATGGGTAGCTGCCTAGGGGGATTTTCCCTGAACATGTAAATCAGAAAGGATAGATGTGATATTTGCCTTTTTTTTTTTTTAATGTGTGAGTGACTGTACATCTATTTTCCTAGTTTGAGTGTTTATTATAAATATAATCTTTATTCATTATTTCTTTAGAATAGTCAGGTGAAGGGAAATTGAAATACATTTTACTGTGTCTCTATCCTAGATCTCTTAATTTGTTGCTGATTGCTGTGATTCCTGGGGATTTATGTAACCATTCCTCAGCTGGACAGGGGAGAGAAAATAGTGGAAGGTTCATGGGTCAAGGTAAGGACAGGGAGAGATCACTCACCAGTTAATGTCTCAGGCAAAATACACTTGGGAAATTGGCTTAATTTTACCACCAATCAAATCAGAGTAGGATAATGAGAAATAATGAGGCTGCAGGGGAATCTCTGCTCTGGAGCACCTTCTCCCCCTTTGTCACTGACCTTGGTGTCTGCACAGCTGTTCCTCTCACATTCTCCCTCTTCTCCCTCTTCTCTCTGCAGTTCCAGGTTGTTGCACAATTGTCCCCTTCTCAGCTCTGTTAGCCGAGACATGGCTGGCAGTGGCTCCCTTGGAAGCTTCGAGGAGCTTCTCACAGCAGCCACCCCTGTCACCCCCTCTGCTACCAAACTGTGCCACACAAACCCAATACACACACATTGTACTCTCTCATATTATCTAGAATTAAAAAGAAATTATTCCTTCATGTTGTGACAGATATTTGTAATTAAGTTTTCAGATAATAGCGTTTTTGTAGGAGCAACTTGATTTTTTTGAATGTATAATACAAAGCTGTGCATCAGACATAAATTCTATATATTATATATATATGGCATATATAGGATGTGATGTTCGATATTCAACATACAGAACCTAACCTTTACTAGACTTTGTACAACTTCTGAGTTAGTTATCTCAAAATGAACAACTGCATATTTATAGTTAGATGCTTAGAAGAAAGAAATTGCCTCTTAATGTTTAAAGAATTATCACTTTGTGATAATTCTTTAAACATTAAAAGTGAGCTTCTCAGTAGTTTTGAAAAACAGTATAAAAAGTTAATAATGTTTAAAAGTACTATTTTCTTAACAAGTATTCCATCCTTTTTATCAGGCCTTTGTTGAATATGTTATTGGATTGTCCAGCAAATCAATAAAGTTCAAAGAACAAAAGCAAGCATTTTGTATCTCACAGGTATTGCAAAATGATGCCCTTTGGTTAGGAAAGTCTGTTTGCAAAAGCTCCATGAAAGCAGCTTTTAGTAGTTACACATCAAAAGAGCAGTTATGTAAAGATTATATTAAAATACTCAGATTTATTGTATTAATAGCCTGAAATTTTCAGTGGGTCTGGTGTTCAGTATTACATTACATGACAGTCTGCAAATGTATATTCTGATGTATATTGCTAGACAGATAGAGGACTTAAACCAGAAATGTCTTGGTTCTAATTTGCAAAGGGTGAAATAAGAGAAGTACAGAGTAGTGGAACGCAGCACGCTTGGACAATTAATTCAGAAAGTGTAAGAGCAGTTACTGTCTTTTTTTTTAATACAATTTAATGGTACGTACAAAAAGAACACTGAACAAAGAAATCAAAGAAATGGTTTTTGCTCATGAATATAGTAGTTCTATTTTTAATCCTTGGAAAGCAAAAACTTGAGTTTGCCTTTAATGTAGAGTCAAACAAATTCTGCATTACCACTGGCCCTGTGCTGCACACCCCTGGGTGGCTGCAGGAGAACAGGCTGTGAGTTGTTTGCAGTGTTCCTGAACAGGAGCTGAGCCTGTGGGAAGCAATTCTCACCACACCTAGTGATGAAAGGTTTGCTTCAATGTGAAATTTGGCTCTTTCACCTGAAACTTGAATCACTATATGTTATAGGGACACGTGTCTGAATTTAGAATGTTTCTGTGCAAGAAACCGTTTGAGCACAGTTATGTGACTAAATATATGGGAAGTCATTAAGGTTGCACTGTCCTCTGACACCAAGTCCAGTAGGTTTATGTTCCATATTCCACAGCAACAGATTTTTGAAGTATCTGCACTGATGAGTAAAACCAATATCTTTTGTCTAGAAAGGAAAAAAGTCTTCAATCTACACTTGATAAAACATCATTGCCTAAAATGGATGTATTTCATCAAATTCACTTTTCACAACAGTAGGCAGTTTTTTACATTTTGGAAGACTGAAGCAACAGTGAATGATTCAGGAAGACTAGTCTGAACAATACTGGAAAAAAGGTTATGACATGAAATTAAAACCTAAGACTAATTCCTTTAAAAGGAATAAGAGGGTTTATACATTCACAGAAAAAGCAGTGGTTCTGCATAAATTTAGGAAACACAGAAAAATCCCTCCACTCCTTCTGTAATGCACTTAAAGGAATTTTCCTGTCCCATTGTTTGCTCTACATGAGGAAAAAAACCCCAAGCAACTTAGTGTAAATGTGTTTGATTTTCAGAACTTTTCAAGGTGTTTGGGGGAAAACATGCAGTTATTAAAAGTAAAATTGCTTTGTCACTGAGTTATGTACAAATATCAACAAAGGTAACATGAGAATTATAGATGTAATATTAATGAATGATAGTAGCCATTTCAAATACTTGTATGCATATATAATCACATTTTTTGCACATCTTGGCATATTACTGGAGAGATTTTAATCATTCCACTAAAATTTCTCACTGCTCATTTTATGACAGAATATTCAATTCTTTCAAGTTTCCCACCGTATTTCCTAAGGAATGTGAACATCTTTTTCAGTCACAGAGGGAAAAGAAAAGCTCATTTGTGTTCCTTGGTGCTGTTTCCTCCTTGAAAACCTAGAAGGGAAGTGCCCTGTTCTGTTTTCTGAAGGAAACGTGATGGATGATCTGTCACAGGATATATGATAGCACAGGAAGCCAGTGTAACAGCAAAAACCCTCCCGTGAATACATTTGTCTATTTTGGTAGATGAATCTGTGAAAGTTCAGCTTGCAGAGGTGCAGCTGTTTCTCTGCTGCAGTGAGCAGCAAAACCTCAGAGGAAGAGTTTTGAACTGCTGCTGCTGCTGAAGTCAGTATTCAAAGCTAATTTATTCAACACACTTTTTGCACGAGGCTCAACAAAGAGTGCTGATAACCACACTGGCACTGACCAGTAGCTGCCACTACCTTGTTTTGAAATGCATCAGTCCTAACTCAGGGGTTTTTTGATTCCATTTCAATTCAAGTCAATGTGAATTCTCAGAAATATAACCCATGTCAAATAGAAGCTACACCAACAATAATTTTGGTCACAAATGAATAAAAGACCATGAATATTATACTGAATGAGTAAAAATTATGCTTCTGATCCAGAGGAGGGCAATCTAGCCCTAAAAAAAAACCCCAACCCAAACCAGAGTTTAAAACCCCCATCAAAACAACAAACTAGAAGAGTTCCCTGCTCTCCTAAGGTTGCCTATTTTTGACTGACACAGCAGCACTCATTTATACAGCAAAACATCTTTAGTTTTCCGTAGTTCAGAGGAAAACAGCATTGTTACAAGCCACTCTTTTTATGGAGAAGGAAACAAGTCAATATCAGGAATAAAGTTTGCTACACTCTTTTTCATACCACAAAGAAACTTCAGTGCTTATTATTGTAGCACTGAGATGTAACTGATTCAAACTGATACCAAAAACCACCAACTGTGTTTTCTGAGGTGTTTTTCTGAGCAACAACCCCAATGGCTGCTGGTCACCAGGTTAAACTGTGCTTTGCATTTAACTGGTATTGTCTGTCAAATCTTTAATTGTTATAAAAATCTCAGTTATTTTTAGGTTAATGAAGTAAAAATAGGGAAAACATAAGGAGAGTAAGAATGGTAAATGCATGAAACTATTACAAATTTGTTAATTCTCCATAAACTACTTTATTAGCTTGAAATGTACTGAATGCCTTGTAGCTAAAACTGAATTTAAATTCAAGTAGCTTTTAATTTATTTTTCCTGTTCAGCTCTTGAATACTCGCCCTACTGGTTATACTGAGGAAAAGAGTCTTTAATAAATGTTTAAAAATTAGGATTTAGAGAAAAGCTTGTCTAAAAATGTAAAATGTGATACTTGAACTAGTAAATCTATCCAAGTATTTGCAATTACTTGTTTGACATTTGCAAGGGCTGAAACTAAGAATGCCTTCACAATGCCTCAGGATCCAAGGCTGATCCATTCCTCACCATGTCTGGTCTTGTCTCAAGAGATGAGGTAAGTCAAACAGGTTCTCAAACTTCAATTTTATTAGACAAAGGCCATTATACTCCAACCAGCAAGGGGAGAAATCTACTCACTGTGTATCTCACTGTGCAGCTGTGGATCTCACAGCTAAGAGAAAGGAAGTAATGCCCGTCCAAGTCACTCCAAAATCACTGTAGTAGCAATGGGTATTGCTGAATATTTGCACTCTGTTCTGCCTGACACAACTGTATTCCCAGAAGCACAAGGAACACGGATTTGTGACTCTGTTCACTAATAGGTTTTATCTAGTAAAAATTCCAGTACTTACAGGCCTTACTTTAGTGCTACTGAGGGAAAGTCCCTCAGTTATGTCTCACTGGACATCTGGAACTTTTGTTACTGTTAAGAACAGAGGAAGTAATGAGACATGCGCTGTCATGGTGCTCGCTGTTAATGCTCTTGCTGAAATGATCTGGGAAAGATAAACCTTTATTGGACTTACTCATAGTGTGATTTTTTATATCCCAGTGGGCCTGTGATAATAGTATACCAACTTCTGCTAAGATAACCATTTTTTTTCCTTAGTTTTCAGATACTGGACTGGTGTGTCTTAGGTAGCTAACACTTTTCAGGATGTTAAAAAAACCATGATTGATTCTCGCTTGAACATCTTGAGTTCTCCACAAGTTAAGAACTGCATTGTTTAAATAAAAATACTCAGTACTGAAGTTTACTTACAACTTAGTATAGTTAGTAACCAAAATACCATTTGAAGATAAATAAACTACAGAAATTGAAATGCAGTGACCATGGTAATCTGTTTAATAAATTAAGACAAAATATTAAATATTTGTAAGAAATCAATACCAAAAAATCAAAATATTTTACTTTAAATTGTAATGTACAAAGATAGATTTGATTCAAATCTATATCCTTCTAAGAGAATCAGTATTTTGTCTTTGTTACTAACAGGAGCCATTAGCTCAAGCCCGTTAAATTACAGTTCAGTTTCAAAGTTCTGAAACATCAAACAAATTTGAACCAGAAGTAATTCTGTAACAAAAGAACAGATTTTAAACAAATTTCATTCTTTCATTAAATTAAACATCACAATACCTCTATCACATTCTAGGTCAGGTGCCTGCCTTAGTCAGAGATGACCAAAGCATGGAAAACAACAAAGACTTTTTTGTAACAGCAAATGCAGTGAACAAACCCAGTGATCACATGCTCACTACTCTGTTTACAGGGAAGCAAACTTGTTATCCTGAATTTGGATTACAATGAGTTAGTGTAGTGACTATGGGCAACTGTGTCAAGCAGTGAACAACGGTGAGGGCAGCCTTAGTGGTGGAGTCTCCAAAAGCTTTGAAGAATCCCAGCATAAAAAAGGGCTCAGTTCTGCAAAGTGAGTATTTCTTCATCATCGTGTTGATACCATCAAAAGGGAAAAAGTGCCTGTCCATTTGCAACATTGCACTGCAGTCTAGTAAAACAACTCCCACAAAATATTATTTTAATGTATGATATCACTTTAACGAGATCTGAGCCTCAAATTGCTCAAAGAGAAATTAATTCCTGATTTCCAGGTGCATTGTAGCCTCTGAACAAATGTAACAGGACAAAGTCATGTAAAAAATGTTGCTTCTGTCTGAACATGTTTAATCCAGCAATATAAGTAACATAATGTCATTAATATTTCCATTTCTTCTGTGCTTGTTTGCCTGTGCATGTGACAAGGCCTAGTGCCATGGCTTTTACACGTGTGCAGGTTTGCAATCTTTCCCACAAAGAAAGCACACCAGGAAACTGTGGCAGTAACTGTGGGGGGTGTGCTGTGTGCTGGCACTGAAAAATACTTTTAACACAAATGTGGTCTACCTTAGAAAAGGCCATGAGAATTGTCTTTTTCATTCAATTATCTTAATGTATGTAAAACCTCCAATCATATGGACATTACTCAGCATCTTTCCCAATATTCCAGTCAGCTCTATGAATGGATAAATGCTTAAATGTGACCTAGGCAAGACTGTAAAGACTGGACATGTGTTCCTTAGGGAACATCTGAAAACGTACCTGCCCCAAGTTTAGACAAAATCCAACTAAGTAGTACAATAACTGAATTTTTTTTTACACCTACAAAGAATAAAACCAGAACACTCAGAAAGAAAATTCTTGAGAACAAAAGTGATTTCTCTAATGAGCAGCATGGATTTTGGAGTTGCCAGGATGTCTAAACTACTCCCAAGCAAAGGCTAATGGCACCTTCCTGGACTCCCCCAAGCACACCCCAGATCAGCAGCAGCACAGAACAGACGGCTCCCAGCTCCCCCAGCCCCTGGAGCAGTGCCCCTCTCCCTGGGAAGCTCTGACTGCAATGTTTGCATTGAGGCTGCTCGGGTTTGTCTGTACCAGCATAACCATCCTCCTCCTCCCCCTCGGCACCGGGAAAAGCCAGGGCTCAGGAGTTACCCTTTGCTGCCCTCTGCCCTCCTCGGAGCCGGTTTCTCAGTGAAATGCGATTCTCTGGGCTTCCTGTGAGAGCCCCAGCAGCCGCAATCTCTCGGCTGGAGGAGTGGCAAAATAGGCTTTTTGCTCCTCCGAGTACCTTTCCTTCACTTCAATGATGTCCCTGTAGCGGCCGTCCTGCCAGTGGAAATTGAAGTGCTCCAGCAGCTCAATCCTCTTCTCCTCCGTGCTCACACAGTCAACAGGGGCAGGCTGTTCCAGGAATGGCACCTGAATGGCTGGGAAGAGCAGGAGACCCCGGATAGCAAACCAGCCGCCATACTTGGGATGGATACAAACACCAAAGATCCTCTGGAAGAAAAAAAATATCCAGGCTGCCTCACTTTGTATCTAATCAAGGCTAGACTTCAAAGCATCCATCAGATGCTTTTCACTCTCACAACCTTCTCTTGGAGAGCTGTACAGGGCAGAATGGAAAACTTTCCTGAACATGTGGCTCGAAGCACTGCGTTTCACTCCCATTTTCCTGTGCCCACACACACCTCCCTACAATGTGGGGAGAGGTTCCTTTCTGAAAATCTATTACAGAAATTAACCACAGAGCATTCTCCCCCCAGTTTGTAATGCTCTAAGCAACAGGTTTTCCTTTACACTGCCATTTATTCTTCTATCTAAGTAGGTTTAACAGATTAAGATATTTCTCTCCATGCACATCTCCCTACTACCCTGAAGAATCTTGGAAGTTTCCAATTCCCACCTGAAACACTTTATGAACCTGCATGTGCTCTGGACTTTGTAGTTTCCTGCAAGATGAACTAGTGACTAGCGAGCAAACAATCACTGCACAGTTCAGTGCTTGCAGTTCAGTGGTTCTTCCCAGACTGTGTTTCTGCCTCACCTTTTTCCCCCAAGGATCAAGTTTCACATCCTTCCTTTGGTAGTAATATGCAGCTCCAGCAACGTGGGCAGCTGTCTGTGCCAGGAACTTGGGCTTTCGGCTCGGCAGCATCTCGTAGTCAAACATGACATCCACCCTCTGGTCAGGGAATTTCTGGGAAAATTTGAAAAGATCAGCCCAGGCTCATGAAAAAAGCTTTGCCACTCCAGAACTGCTGGATGGCAGCAAATCAGGCACATGTGAAGCCTGCAGACTCCCACATCTTGCTGCTGAATTCTATCGGAAGGTTTGAGGCCGTGGGCATTCAGCCTGTGCCTGCAGAGCTCCCTCACAGCTGAGAATGTAATCCAGAGGCAGAACATGCAAGTAAAGCACCCAAAGCCTGCTGATGCTCTCTCCTTCATGAATAATGCTTCACCCTTCCAAAGAGCAGGCAGGAGCCTGCAGGGCTTTGTCTGCTGCTCAGCCCACCTGGTTATGTGCCACAGCACTATATGGAATGGGGATTTCAGCTTCTTACCTCCTTCACACGTGATAAATGATGGGAAATACACTGATCCACAGGATCCCTGATTATTTTTAATCGTTCTTTGTTCACAAAAGGCTTAAGGGCCTTGTCGAACATGGACGGCGTGCTGAGGATCACGAAGGCCAGCGTGTCATCTGGGTAGGGGAGGTGGAAGGCTGGCTGGAGAACAGCATTGTACCACCCAACCTTGGCAGAGAAACACACATTTCCATTAGAACACAGACACCACTCTAGTGGACATGCAGGAATGTAAAAATGTGGAAATAACTGTAGCCCCCTTCATTTGCAACCCAGACGGGCAACCTGCCCAGAGCCTTCCTTTCAAACCAAGTTGTTTTGCACACCAGGATTCACAGTTTGGGAAAGCTGTGCTGTGAGCTGTGAGATAAGAATCACACACAGCATTCAGCTCCTTATAACCTTTATCCAGCTCTGCTCAGAAACCTAGAGGGAAGTATGAGCAATCAGTCTTGCCAATGCAAATCAGATTGTTTGGTTCAGATAAAGCTTTTACAGGTGGCTTTTTTTTTCTCTTATCTCGGCCAGAAAGAAACTGGTGCTTCTGTTTTGTGTGACAAGTTGCATGTTGTACTTCTGCAGGAAACACTTGTGTGGAAAGAAGGATGTGAAGCTCTTGGCAGTGCTAAGCCCCCCCTAAAAATGCTTGTTACCAGTAGCACGTGGATTATGATGCGGCCACATTTGGATATTTGATTCCAGGGCTGGACAGGTTATAACACAGTCCAGAAATGAGAGATCAAGCCAGGGCAGCAGGAACCATGACAAGGGGACAGGGCTCAGACCTGCAACTGCCAAGTGCAGGAGGAAATGGCCCAAACCCCCTGCACCCCGCTCCTGATGCCCTGCACAGTAACATCAGCCTTTTCATAGGTTACAACTCCCTCCCTCCCTCCCGGGGTGCCACAAGGCCAGGTCTAACAGTCAGAGAGATGCTGAGTAATGGCACAGTAAGTTTGAAAATGAAACGTACTGGTTGTTCTAAATAATCAGTGAATTACTCTGACGGTCACTCTGCAGCTGGCAGTGGCAGCCGGACTGCCCATCAGGAAACACAGAACAAAAACTAGATTCACTATAAAGCTTACATTCTTATATGGAACTCTAAGTTTAATCAGTTTTGTGGCTCTGAAGGTGCTGAAGTAAGACGTTACAAGGAATTAGAGAGATGTGAATCTAAGCTTTGCTGGTTCCCCAGTGAACATCAGTCATTGTACCCGCGTTGGCTGTGTCAGAATAAAATCTGGAGAGAGCTAGAGGGCTAAAAGGTTTCCCCTCTGGTAGCTCGTCTTTTCATCTGGGTTCTGCCCTGAATTGTGCTGATGTGTTTTAGGCAAGCAGCACTGAATTTTCCAAATTCTGGAGGCACTTCTCTCACCAGCTCACTGCCTTGTACTTTTTATGCAAACAAGATCAGAGCAGGAAATAAAAATATTTCAGGTGACAGATACAACACTCCCCGAGGGAAGGGCACGTTTATTGCAGACGGATTCGATGTTGCAGACAGATTTACTGCAGATCGCCCTGGGGCGGGCAAGGAAGGAGCCCCTGCACTTACAGCCGAGCAGGGCACAGCGGCAGAGGCGGCAGGGGCCCCTTCCACGGGCAGAGCAGGGGTCACAGGAGCGCAGGAGCTGCTCAGCACAGACAGGCGCTCCCTCACTCAGGTTAAAATTTAAGCTTGCCTAGAGGACTTTGCCGTCTGCTGGGGCAGATGTGTCATTCCGTAACTCCCGACCCCGCCGGCCGGGGGCCCGCACCGAGGGCCGGGGCAGCCGCTGCCGCTGCGGTCACCTTGCCCCGCGCTCCCGGGCGGGCCGGCCGCACCCGCGCCGCGCATCGAC